>NW_022146659.1:433411-533160 GCF_002938485.1 Sitophilus oryzae
GGAAGAAGAGATGATCGGAATGTTTGATCAGCGCTGAATCTTCTTTTAATTCTCATTAATTATCGTAGATATAATGATTTTTTCAAAATTCTTACTAAAGGTAAAATAAGTATATCTGCTATGTCTAAGGTTTCGTAAATTTTACGTAGAATAAAGTACACACACACACGCATATGTTCGTCAGAGTTTTATTTTCCTGTTTTTTAGTCATTGATCTTGTTACAGCTAGTATTTTAGCCGATTGATTAGAAATTTCTTTTAAATCAGATGTTGTTATTCTTGACAGTGCGTCCGCACCTACATTGTTTTTCCCTTAATATACTCGACTTCAAAATCATATTCCTCTAAATCGAGTCTCATGCGCGTTATTTTTGATGAAGGATTTTTCATCGAAAATAAATATACTAGCGGCTTATGATCAGATTTTAACCAAAAAAAATTTTTAACAACCATACAAATAGGGTCTAAAAATAATTTATTGCCCAGTGGATTGCCAGCAATTCTTGTTCAATGGTTGCTTTATTGGATTCGCCTTTTGTGAATGATTTTGATATGAAATGCTATGGGTAATGTCTTTACCAAATTAAAGTCTTTGTTATAACACCCCACATGCATCTTTTGATGCATCTGTTGTTACTATAAACTATTTGTTAAAATCTGGGTATTGAAATATTTGAGGTTGGACCAGAGCAGTTTTTAACCTTATCAAAGAATATTGGACATATACTTGTACCAAACAAAAAATATTATAATTTTTCCTTAAGTTAGCTTATTAAGCGGTTTACAAATGTTAGCAAAGTTTGGAATGAAACGACGGTAATAATTGCATAACGCGACAAACCGTTTTACCGCGTCAGCATTTGTCGGTGTAGGAAAATTTGTTTATGAATTTCAAACTTTGAAATCGTCAGCAAAATGCCATGACTTTTTATTTATGGCCTAAAAAATGTGACCTCCTTTATTGGAAACAACTTACACATTTTCTGGGTTAAAGTTTTAAAATTGTTTATTCCTACAAGTATAGAAAACCTTCCTCAAATTTTTGCAAAATGATGCATTTTTTCTGAACAGCCCTATAACAATTGGAGTCATCCATGTATAAGAATGCTTTTTCCGGTGTAATTCCAGCAAATGCTATCGACATCATCCTTTGGAAGCTGTTTGGGCTAACCTTTAGTCCAAATGGTAATCTAGTAAATCTATACAGGAGTGCCATGCTTGATGCATACTGAATGAATCTGTGATTCCTAGGATGTTCTTTCCACAACACAGACATATGTCTGATGGATGGGCACGCTCACTCTAAGGTCCGAACGTTGAAGAAATATTTTGCTCTAATTAGTTGATCAAGGATGTTATCTATTCTAGGTAAAGGAAACTTATCTGCAATTAGTTTCTTGTTTACCTGTCTATAGTCAATGACTAATCGCCATTTATTTTGGTCATCAGTTGACTTTTTAGGTACTAATAAAATCGGACATATTCCGCTGTTGATGGTTCGATTATTTTACCATTTTTCCAGCAATTTTGGTTGACTTGACATTTATTTATTTGTTGTGTATAACAGGCGTGCGGTAATTTTAAATAAACCGGGGCAGACATCAAGCAATTTAATTTTTGTTCCATTAAAAGTTGTTTTTGTTAATTTATCAGTATGTAACAAAAATATTTTTTTTTTTTTTTTTTACATAAATTAAAAGTACGTTTTTCTGCAAAGCTCCAGGGATGAATTTTGTTTAAACGTTTGTAAAAGTTATTCTCTATTATTTAGTTTGGGGTTAATTGAGTAAACATAAAAATTATTTAGATTGGAAAACTGTATATCAGCGTTTTTTATTGTAGAACACTTTCAAATTGGTTAGTATTTAAATCTAACTATTGGATTTGATTTTGAAACAATTGAACCAGCAATAAAAACTCCGTCGGCGATTTCAGTATTTCAAAAAAATAACAGAACTCAGTCTTAGTTGCGTGAATTTTTTAATATACCTAATCGACCTCACACCTAGGTGGATTACCCAAAGAATTTCCTCTTGCTGGCACCTTGATAAGAATTGGCAAATGTTG
This sequence comes from Sitophilus oryzae, assembly GCF_002938485.1. Taxonomy (NCBI): domain Eukaryota; kingdom Metazoa; phylum Arthropoda; class Insecta; order Coleoptera; family Curculionidae; genus Sitophilus; species Sitophilus oryzae. The sequence continues at coordinate 435,479 of NW_022146659.1, forward strand.
TTTTTATAGTTAAAAATTTGGTAGTTCTTAATGTCCAGTTAGCGTAACATTGAAATTGACATTGATATTTCGAAATAAAGTCTCGCCCTAAAATTCCGTACAGCTGGTATGGAAAACTTTGCTCTATAACGGTGGATTTATTCATATTATTAAATAAAAATTTGGGTGTTAGTTGTGCCTAAAGAACTCGTCGAGCCATCTGTAATACCTTTAATATTGCTTATGTTATATTTCATTAATAAATTGTTTAGGAGAAATTTTTAAATATTTAAATAAAGATATATCCGCACCTGTATCAACTAATAAAGTAATTTTGCGATTATCTGTCATGCTAAGTTTTTTTTTTTTTGGAACACACAAGTTGAGTGATAGGTCCATGGGATATTTTTATAGCGACCCCAGTAGACCTGTCTGGGGTCCTGTACGTTTCCCGACTCTTCCTGAGTGTAATGCCTGACATATCTAGGAAACTGTCCTCTATGATTAGGCCAAGAGTTTCCTCGACCTCTATTATATAGCTGAGAGCCATCGAACGGATCGAGGAGGGTACGTGATTGGAAAGCAATATGCATTTATATAATATCCCTGGGCGGTCTGTCACTTTATCAGTAAGTTCTTCTGAATCCTCTGAGTTCGCTATCTTAGTCTCGCGACTACGTACTGAAACTCGCAGGTGAGAGCAGGTGAGCCCAGCCTCTCTTGTATCGTCTTTGATATGATTAAGGTATATGAAAGAGAGGCTAACTATCGGCGTAGTATCCTCCACTAAATAGTTATAAATTAGAAAATTGCTTTCCTCGCAGTTGGTGAAATTACCAACCTCCATTATTAGTTTTACTTTCTCAGAATTGCTGTTTGTTCTTAGAGCTTTAACTATCGTATTTGTCGTATAGGATTCAGCTACTGCTATGAGCACTCCTTCATTTATATAAGCTCTTTTCAGGGTTTCTGTTAGATAACTTCAATCTCTGTGCATATCTTGGAATTGTTCGAGTGTTTTAAAGAAAGTATTTTTGCTGTTACCATATGAAAACTTTCTGTTTTAATGCGTGTTCGTAGCTTATTAATTATGGTATCCAGATTATCGTTATCATCAATTAAATCACGTGCTTTTCCAACCAGTCTCGTTTTCACATAGGCCACCGCATTATTTACACAGGGGTGGTTCTTCGCAATTTAAGCGCCAGTAAAATTTAAAAGAGTCTATAACGACTGTATTACTTGTAGAACCGTCGAATTCGTTGGAAAACATTTTACTCGCATTGAATTCTGTTTTGAATACGCCATGTACAGTTTTTTTTATAGGATTTGTTCTGGGAGCCTCTATCAGAAGGCTCTTCTTTTCTTCATTCTTCGTCAGAATAGTTTCTAGATTTATATATTCCAAATACGAAGTTGGAACTTTGTAGGGTACTTTTAAACCCTGATATGATTCTATATACTTACTCTCTCAACGGTAAAAAGTTTTTTAATTAATATACACATAGGTAATCACTTAGTTATGATGGATAAACAAATCGTACTAATTTAACGAAATTATTAAAGTACTCCAATAAAATTTGCTTGGACCATCTATTTTAATTGTAGACTCTAGGTATTTGGTTTTAAGAACGCGTTTTGATTCGTTTCTAACGAGATTAATTAAACTTAGTAGCTTGGCAAGGATCCCTTCCCAATGATCAGACATAAATTATACAAAAGTAAGAAATAAAAATTATAAAAAACAAAATAAACACAATTTTTTTTTTTTTTTAACAAAACAAAAAAAACTTTTTTTTTTTTTTTTTTTTTTTATCAAAAAGTAACAATTTTAAAAAAGGAACGAAATTTAATCAAAAATAAAAATTCTTTATTTTTAAATATTAAAAACACTACTAAAAATAGTTGGTTTACCAAAAAACAAATAAACTTTTTATAATAAAAAAAAAAAAACAATTATAAATATTAAATAAAGGCTATAAAAACAACGCAAAAAATTGTATATTCACATACCATCAACACTGTCCATCAATAACTACTGCTCGCACTAAACATCTACTGCTTGGGTTCGAAGGACCATGCTTCTGGAAAAGTCTTTTCGGAGCCCCCTCGGTACGCTTTATGTAATTTTAGTAGAAGTAAAATTACCACAACTGCTACTACAATGTACAGTAGTACTCGAACATCTGTTGGCACTTGTATGCTCTCCTGTTCTACGATGAAGTTGGAGTTGAGCCAACACCATTATCAGTTATTACTACTGTATTTTAGAATCTGCCTTTCCCATGGTAAATTAGTTAATTTTGTTTCACTATTTTCACTTTTTCACATTCACTTTTGACCATACTGTTTAACTAAACTTATTTAAATTAAGGCCCTTAGGCAGGATCGCCATGTGATGTTATAACATACATTGGAATGATCCTCACAGCAATAAAACACTATTTTTTCTGATACGTCAGATATTTAACGCCGAGCAGCGGCAAGCCATTTTTTTAATTTTTTTATCATTTGGAACATTATCCAGGCGTTTTAACGGAAAATTCCTGTAAAAATTCTTACAAAGGTATGAAAGCTCTTCATTTACTTGCCCCAGTAAATGAAAAGTTTAAAAGAGAAATAAATGGTCTCGAAGCGGTGCCGCTATAGAAAGTTCAAAAATATTTCCATTGTGACACCATTGTGACAGAAGAAATCATCTGAAACGTGATTGCCATTTTTACTACCAACCAACCAAACCAAACCAAACCAAGAAGCTAATGTTTCAACAGCAGTTGCTAAGGACTCAATTGCTATTATGATGAACAGTGTAAATAATGCATTATCAGGGAATTTTGTGTTAGACTGCGGTGCAACAGGGCAAAAAAGCGACATGTAAAGATGTGTCGATTTCGTGTTCCCAGACAATTTTTCTGTGGTTATGTTCATATCTAACCTATTTGTCGAGATTTTCACAGCTTTGACTTTGATTTTATATGTGATTTTTAAAAGGTTTTTACTTGTATTTTGTATATATTTGTCATATAATTTTTGTGCTTGGTGTACTATGGGGGTGACAGTTCAACACTGGGAGGCATTTCTGGATGAAGCAGAAAAACATAAAAACCTAATTACAAGCGAGTTTAATGGGGCTCAAAGAAAAGCGGAAGGACATGAGCTGTGGGCATCTGTCGCCCTTAAATTAAATGGACTAGGGCTGGGGGAAAAGTCTGTAGCAGAGTGGAGAAGGATAACATTTTAATATTTGTTTAATTATAACTTAAAAGAAGAAGGTGTTTAACACTCTTTTTTTACCAAAAATATATTATATCCATGCCATGTATTAATGAAAATACTTTTTAGGCAGTTACTGACTGGAAGAGCAAAGTCAAAGCAAAAACTGCCAAAATTAAAAATTTCTTCCGACAAAAACTGGTGGTGGACGCCCCATAGAGATACCCCCTTTAACTCCACAAGAAGAAAGATTGTTGACCACGATGGGAACAAAATGTATAGAAGGGGATGAAGGTATAAAGGAGTTGGGATTTCCAAACAACTGACAGGGAATTAACAAAATCCGAGTTATTTAAGCCACAAGCCTGGGCACAAAAAGCTGATGTAAATATTTTTGTTATTTGAGTTTTTCATTTCTGCTCTCAGTGTTAACATTTCTTTCTTTTCATTATATCGGGGTGTTAAATTATTTTCTATAAATCATATACACTTTGACTTCATGATTTCAATATTTACATGTACCTACCTACCTTCTTTTTTAGATTATTCAAGAGATAGAAGTTGAGACAGACTGGCTGCAAACTTTTAACATAGAAAATACTGACAACCTTCAGACTTGTTTTAGTGAGACTTCAAAAAATGTGTGTACAGTAAAGAACTGTTTTTGGTATTGTATCCGTAAGGGATACTTACAACTTGCAAGTTGCAGTTACTCGAACAAATACATGAGATCACTGCAACAAATTTTTGTCTATAAAGCTATAATTACTTGAATTATTACTTTTATTGCTTACCATTATTTTCAGAGAGAGACACCTAAATTGAACACAAAATCGTTTCATCAAGCTGAAGCAAGTTCAAGTGATCACAACTACTGCGAAAAAAGGAAGATGGAATCTGCTGTGGTGAAGAAACCTAAGAGATTGAAATTAAAACATGTTCCAAGGTTGTCAAATAATATCGAAAAAATGACAGAGGAATCTTTGGTTATACTTAAAAATATTGAAAAAAATAATTCGTATTGCTGACAGTTTTGAAAAAGTTGTAACATTTTTCATAGAAAAACAACTTAATCAATGATGTTTGAATAGGGGTATAGAGGTCTTACTTTTCATGGTGTTAACTTTTTTTAACGTGCAATATAAAAAAAATTATTTGTTATTTAAGTTGAACTTGTACATATTTTATAAAATGAAAACAGGAAACGCACCATCATTGAGTAACCAAAAAATACAAGAAATGATTGTTGAATCTGATTATGACGTAGAAGTTTTTAGTTATTTTTTTTTGAACTAGATTGTTTTTGTTTTGTAGTTTATTTAATGTAAGTTCATGAAGTTTTTTAAACATAAGTCTGAATTAACCAAAGAAAGCAAGAAGTTACTGTTAAGTCTGATTAGGACATAGAGTTTTTACTTTAAGTTATTTGTAATTAGATGATCCTTGTTCTGTACTTTAAAAATATGTTTACTCTGAACTAAAATGTCTTTTTATTTTTTGAAAACCACATATTGATTACTGTCAGTGTCAAGCTTTAAGATTATTAAATTTTCATTGAACTTCTTTCAGGTTCAAGAATTTAACAAAAAGATCATTCCAGAGGTTTATTTATTTATGGATAGGTCTTACATGATGTACAATATATATAAAATATATATGTATATAATAACAAAAATGAATTGTGCTAAGCTACACTAAACATAATATAACGAATAAATATACATTAATACAAAAGTGAAAAAAATTCTTTGACAAAACAACGAGTTATAAAAAATATAATCAAAGTAGATGTTTATTATTTGTCTCCTTACAGTTTGACCCTGTCTCAATACATTAGCATCTAGTAAATTATTATCAAACACTTCATCATTAATTTCTTCTTCAAGAATCAAATTTTATCGCACAAGTATTAATTATCTTTCCACCTCTTTCAGGAGAATACCTTAACACACTCTCTCTCTCTCTCTCTTAATAGGCAACGAAATCTTGTTTTTAAAATCCCATTGCAACGTTCAATACAATTTCTAGCAGCTATGTCATAGAATTTAGCAGAAATCATTGAATTTAGACTCTGGTGGATTTCGAAATGGTGTCATTAACCATGGCTCCAGTGGATAGCCGGAATCCCCTATCAACCATGAGTTGTGATCTCCTAAACAGAAAAAAGTAAATCAATTAGGGTACAAACAGTATTTAACAAATATGACAGTGGTTGGAAATAGTATATATAGACACTTTTTATTCCAAAGAAAAAAGTGGCAAGTCGAGGGATAAAATTTTTCATTTTGCACTTGCAGTTAATAACAGAAATTGGTTAATATTGAGTTTTTTTTCAAAAAACTATCTCTCCTGTCTACTTTTTATTCCTAAGTGTAAATTGGTATATGGCGTTTAATGTTGACTGGTTAAAAATTGTTGTCCCCAACTTTTGACTTAAATGGTACAATTAGGCAAAAATTTAGTTTCAACCATGCTTGACTTACCTTGATTATATGTTGCCATTAAGTGTTGTTTCACATACGAATTTCGCCATATAAATGCATCGTGAGTTGCCCCTGCATTTACATTTAAAATTCTTAAATCATATAAGTGCAAATCTAAACAAAATATATATATATCACACACTGAAAATGATAAAAATAATATTACTAAATATACATATTTGCCGTAGACTGTGGACTTTCAGAAAAACTTACCAACTGCACATTCTTGGAGTAAACAAGCTTTCTATTAAGGTAGTTATGTTCTTCCTCATGAGGAGCTAATATTGCTACATGTGTACAATTTGTAGCTCATATTGCACCAGCAAAACCTGTTGCTTCCATAAATCTTGCCTTAATATCATTTTTTTGTTGCACTGTTACAGGAAATGTTATCCATGTATGTATTCCCTAACATCTCCTCAATTGCATTTGTAACTGCCCCTATGGCTCTTGCAGCAACTGGTTGGGAAAAACTTATGTTAAAATTTTAGCCAACAGAATGCTGATATGACCCTGTGGCATAAAAATTTAATGCTGCAAAAAAAATTAATACAGGTGGAACTGCCATAATATTCCCAGTCACATCAATATCTTGAGCTACAGCATTGTATACATATTGGGCCATGTCTTTAGTAAGTCTAAAGCACTGCTTAAATATAGCATCCGTTAGCTCAAAGGGGTTAGATGGGTCTCTCAGCTCCCGCCTCCTAATGGTGATAACTCGAATTTCCTCTAAATATTCCTCTCTTTGTAAGGCAAGAATGTTGTTTACATTAACATCTAAAAATAATCAAAAATAGTGATGAATTGTTATGAAGGGAGCTTTAATGAAGAATATAAAGCATTATGCACGCATCTTCAGTTAATAAGTAGCTAACATTTAAATCTAGACATCGATTCAACAATCTACAACGTAATATATAAAATAAAAAGTGCCACTTTTATCCCTATAATGTCTGCAATCCTTACCTTCTACTAAAAAATAATTCAAAATAGTATCCTCTTCAACACAACACGTTGATAATAACAATTATTTTAATAATAGAAATGTTCACAAAAAAATTAAAACGTGCCTACTTCTCATAAAATCATTCATTATGACATTAAAACTCAGTATGCAAAGTTTCATAACATTCCGTAAAAGGCTTAGGCCTCAAAAATCCGTGCGAAATTATCGTAATCGTTTGAATCCGCTAAACGCGGCCTGACGTCACTGCTTCGATCGATATTACCGCGCAAGTAAACGGTGCTGTCTGCACGCTGTGTAATTTCTAACAGAACAAGCTAGAATACGAGACATCGCGTTGTGCTCGGATGTTAGTTTTGTATATTAAATTTTGATTATTGTGATAATTATTTGGAGTTTATTACTAGTTTAAAAACAAAGCTACTTAGTGAGATGGAGGACGGGTTTATTTGAAAGCGATAACAAACAACAGTTGGTTTTTGACAAAATTATTGAGTTTTTGAGCTGCCAGAGGCCCGTATTTAGGAGGAGGGGGGCAACTTTTAAATTTTAATTATCATATTAAACTGAAAATTTGCATGCGTATATAGAAGCTAAGACAAAGCTGTAAAATTATCGTATTGTTGATCTGATATAGGGCCGTATTAAGGAGAAGGAGCAAAATCTTAAATTTTAATGGTATGACCTTGAAAACTCGCACACGCTATTAACAGGGGTCCAGTTTAAAGAGAGGTACCTACATGGGGAATAATTGGGATCTTGAAGACCGTTAAAGTTACAAGATCAGTTAAATAGAAGAAAAGTTACGTCTTTGTGTGTATCCAAAAAATATTCTCAGGTCGTATTTTTTTATAATATTTCATATACCGTTACGCAAATACAGGGAGAAAAAGAAAAATGTGCATTTTCTAAACACCACCATATTTTCTTTACATATTGCGAGCTAAGGTCATCAAAATTTTAACATATTTTTTTTTTTTTTTTTGGAAGATTTTTAAAAAATCATGTTTAAAAAAGTCTAGGCTTACTACGTGTCGCATGGCCTAAGTGCACTTTTGCTTTTCCTATGGGCGACATATTGAAATTAACATGATTCAATAAACATTTTTAATAAGGATTTTTAAAATGCCAAATATAAAAAAAAAAAAAAAATAAGAAAAATAAAAGCTGACCTCGGCCGTGCGCAACATAGAAGGCCTAGTTTTTTCTTTGGTATCATTTTTTAAAATTGACCATGTTGCCTTTCCCATATAATGAAATTTTGATTACCTTAGCTCCAGTAATAAAGAAAATATCGTGATTTTTCAAAAAATGTTCATTTTTTTTCTTTTTTCATCTTTTTTTTTTTTTTTTTTTTTTTTTTTTATAATATTCTATAAAATAGACATAGATTATTTTTGAGCACACAAATACGCAACTTTGCTTTCCATTTTTAACCGACTTTCTATCCGTTCAACTTGTTTCCAAAGATCATTTTAAATGGAACCCTATAGGTAAGGGAAACATATATCAAATAATATTATCTAAATTAATAAATTAATAAAAAAAAAAAAAAAAAAAAAAAAAATTGGTAAAAAAAAAAAAAACTTTTTAAAAACAAGCTTAAGATTAAATGCACTTAAAAGTAGAAAATTAAGAATTAAAGCAAGGGGCGCAAAGTAACGATTTAAACTTCTGTGGATTATTTTTGAAGTATTTAATACACCCAGGGACAAAACACCACTTATTTGAACTAATTTTTTTTTCAATAATTTCTGATTTATGTCAAAACAATGAAAATAAACAATACACCTTCGCGAACGTCTGTAAAAACAATGCGGCAAGTGCACGATCATACGGACGCCATCGATCGATCAAAGCAGTAACGTCAAAAACAGGTATTGTAAATTGGAATAAACCAACAAGCAATCCACACATCCCTTTCTGTCACAATTGTCACAAATACGAGAGTTTTTACTCAAAATATCCCTAAAACATCTATGGATATTTAAAAGTTCCCAGAATTTCAGACAATATTTTTAGAACGATTAATACTCCAAATTCTACATTTTGATAAATACCGATTTTGGCCGAAGCCATATCAAGGGGTGCCCCGAATTACGTTTTGGTCTCGCCTTGAATTCCACATGTCGAAATCGACAATAGAATTCAACATGTAGAACACGAGTGTACACAGAATGTGGGTCCTGATAAAACACACGGTGAATTGTTGAGCCCAGCGCCTCTATTGTCTAGCAGTTAACATATGCAATCTAAAAACAGCTGATTGTTTTTGTGATTCAGTTTTATCCACACACACAGCTAGTGCAATTTTTAAGTAAAAAATGAGTGATAAACCAAGAAAAAAAAGGGCAAACCCTGACAATTACCAAAGGAATAAAATAAAGCAGTCTAGATGGTACAGAGTACATCAATTACAAGGGCCGCCTGGTTCCTGCTAAAACACTGGGAGAAAATTACAAGTAAGTTTTTTAGGTTAGGGGGCAATATTTAACTTAAAGAACTTTTAACGCCGTTTTTTTTCTTTTCCCTTGGGGGGGGGGGGGGGGGGGGACACAATACAACGACAGCTTTTTCTTCTTTGCGAGCAGTCGTAGGTTCGTTTTCTTATTTTATTAGATGTTATTACTTAATCAATAAAAACAATTAATTATTGGGCGCCAGGACATTCACTCAGAAATTAATAGATTCTCTTTACCCCAACTTTAAATTTATTTATAATTAAAAAAATTATTAGACAAGGACAGTAATAATTGATGGATGAAGTTAGGTTTTTTTTAAAATAAATTATAATTAAAAAATAATAAGTATTCAAAAATTTAAATGGTGACATAAAAAAAATTAGTATCACTTGAATTCTGTTTGATTAAAAAATCATGACACATTAATATTTTAAATCTACGCAAAATAAAGTTTAAATAGATGCCTAAAACTAACGCAGTTCATGAACCTTATTGTATGCGCACATAATTCCTTTGAATCAATAAAAGTTAATTAAATAATATGTCAAGTGACACCATTACAAAATACTTGACCAAAGATATTAATATATATACCAAACAAATTGTATATTTAAAATTAAGAAAAATATATTTTTAATAATGAAATCCAAAAATATCTAATTAATACATAATTAATAAAAAAAAAAAAAAAAAAAAAAAAAAAAAAAAAAAAAAATAAGTAAAATAAAAATAATATGCATGAAATCTGGCCTGATTATCCGGTGCAATTCTAGGCTTTGTCTCGTCCTTCTGGATGGTATGTGGACGTTAGGGGTGGGAGCTCATCCCCAATCTACCACAGCCTCGAACAGCTCCTTACAATACCACCAGCCATGTGGAAATCAAACATAGATCATAGATACAGGCTCTCGTACCTCAAACCACCAATCACGACATATAACTCGTCATGTACCTGGACGGTAAAACCCTCGAAACGACACAACTTATGCACAAAATGCATTTAGCAATTTAGAATATCACCTCACGATGCTGCAGGGTTATACTCAAAAATTAAAATTGCGATGACAGGACAGCCAAAACCACGTTTAGAAAATCTGTAAAGAGATAAGGTTGAACCAAAAGAGTAGAAATGTGATGAAGATCAAACTTACCACAAAAATACCCATGAAAACTAAAAATTGATTCCTTCCCCAAATGCCAGGAACCATTAAAAATCCAAAGTTTAATAGAATAAAAAGGTTGAAACTTTCTCGAATGACTTCAGATAAGTATGGTTGATGTTTAAGACACGAAATCTGAATCAAAAATGGTGACTTCCGATAGTCAAAAAGATGCTGTAGTTCTGCGCCGACAAGGGCAAGTAGATCAACAGAGCGTCCGAAATTAGTCAGAACTAATTCGGTAGGCTGTATGTTGGGTTGCCAATGGTATCGTTTTATTAAAACGTTAAAACTTATATTATATGTCTCTCTTACAGATGTAAACGAAACTGTTTTAATAAAATAACAGAACAAGAGCGGATTGATATCTTTACACGATTTTACGAGCTACCTTCAAAAGATTCACAAGATGTCTTTATTCAAAGCTTAATCGAGATCAAGGGGGTTCAAAAACGTAGACCCAGAGTGGAACAACCCAGAGAGAGGGCTCAGTCGTATAAATATTACGCCTCAAAAGCGGGCAATATTAAATGAGAAGTTTGTTTAAAAGCGTTTTCGTCAATTTTATCTGTTACAAACTAAATACTTCTAAGAATTAAAAAGTTAGCAGTCCAGGGAAAATCTCCAAAAGACATGAGGGGGCGAAATGTTAGTGGCAACGTATTACCTGTAGAAGAGAGATTGTGCATGAGGGAACACGTTGAATCATTTCCGAAAAAAGAAAGGCACTATTCTGGTCGTAACGTTTATTATTTAGATAGTAATCTTAATATCGAAAAAATGTACCATCTTTTTAAAATTCGTTATCCAATGTACGCAAATATTTCGTATGCCACTTACTACAAATTTTTTGTGGAAAAATTTAAGCTCAGGAGACCCCAAGTCGATGTTTGTAGTGTTTGTGAAACGTATAAAATTAAAATAAAAGACAACAAACTAAATGACACTGCCATAGAGTAGCCACCGCTGAATATATCATTCATAAGAGAAAAGCCAAAAAAAAATTTACACAAAACTCACACATGAGGGAAAAAAAGAAAATCAACAACCTCATGTATTATCGCTTTGTTTTGATTTTATGCAAAACATTCAGCTGCCAGTTACGCCAGTAGGTGAAGTTTTCTACTATAATGAATTAACCACTAACGTATTTTGCATTCATGATATACAGAAAAATCGCGCCACTATGTACCGGGTGACCAACTAAGAATGGACGCCGGCTGTATCTCAGAAACTACTTATCATATAACTTTGGGAAAAAAATTCTTAAAAGTAAATCGACCAAGAGAAATCGCTGGAAATTATTTTCAAGTTCGAAAAATGTCCGCTAGGGGGCTGATAGCCAATCAGAAAACAGGGTTTTTCTCAAAAATATGCAGGTGAACAGGTATTTTAAATATTACTATTGTAATCATCCAGAAATTTGTATTTTTTTGATATAGAGTGTTTTGCTCTATCTCATAAAATAAAGTGGTGGGGGAAGGTTAAACTTGCTTTTATTAAAATAAGGATAACTCTGGTTTGGGTTAACCGATTTAATCAAACTAGGGTTCGTTTAAAAGAGCTTTTCTTCCCTAATGATCTCCAGTGTAAATTTTGTTTCCATCATTTTTTCGTGGTAGCTAGAGGGCGCTGTTTAACATCTTAACAGATATTGCGCTTTTGCATAAAAAAATTAAATAGGAGGCAAGTGATTTCTCTTTACACAGTTAAATAGAGCACAAAATTATTTCCAAAATATTAGCGCAAACCGCAATTTTCTATCTTGTCTCTAACTGGAGATATTAAGAGAACAAATTATGTTAGGCTGCCGCTTAGGATTATATATAGTTTAAAAATTATAATAGTAGGCTAGGAAACAAAAAGAGGTAAATTGGTTGTAAAAACCAAACCAAACCAAACCAAACCGATTCGAAACTGCCTTTATGTCAGTTTTTTGGGAAAACATATTAGAGCGATTCTATAAAACTAACAAAGTTCTAAAAAGCGTCGATATTGATAATGGTAACATGACTGAACTCTTCTTGGTTCTGATAAATTTTGTAAAATCTTTGAGAAATTCAGTCATGTTTGATACATACCTAGACAAGGCAAAAAAAAATTATGGAGAGAAAATACGATGATGACCGTCAAAAAAATCGAAAAAGAACACTTCTCCCAGGCGAAACAAGAGATGGAGATACAATTTTAACAGGGAGGGAGCAATGGAACTGCAGAAATGTCATGAGGCGTACGACAACGTGTTTAAAAAGTTTAGATTCTTTTTTGATTTCAAAGAAGTGGCGCCCAGTATATTATAAAGACGTAATTATCACAATTTAATTTTCACTAGCTTACGACCCATTGCTCACCGGCGAACAGCTCCGTCGCATAGTATTAGTTGTTTTAATATTTTTTCTAAAAGAAAATTCTTATAAAAAAACATTCCATCATTATTTTATAACTTCTAATGCTACAAAATGTAGCATTAGAAGTTATGTATTATGTATGTTATGCTACAAAATGGCGCCCCACGTTGGGCGCCATATATTTGTATCCATGGCGGTTACAGTGTGGTCAGCGGAACGGTCAGTTTGGCTTGGTTAGTGTGCTCAGCGGAACGCTTTTTGCGGGATTTCCCGCTTTTGAATGAAGAGAGACATGAAAAAAATAATGATCTAAAAAATCTGTTACGTGTTTTTCAAATTGTTTCGTCAATTCCTGTCTCTAATGCTCATTCAGAACGAGTATTTTCGTGGGTAGAAAATACGTGGAGTAAGTGACAATACACTTAAATAGACTGTTCGCCCAGGCCCGACGCACGTGTCCTAAATTTATAATATTTTATATATTTGACAAAAACTCCAAGAAACTCCAAATATTCACCAATTGATATAAAAATACCATATTGGATGTGCATATTAATCCCATTATAAGTAGTGGTAAAGAAAACGTATTTATTTTCAGGGGAGCTAATGAATCAGACTATACAATGGATGATCAAAACTTAGATCATGGAAATTTTTTAGAATTAATTATGCTCATTTGAAAATACGACATTGTCCTAAAGACTCATTTAGATAAGATAATCAAATAAAGCAAGCAATATAAAAGTTGTGGAGTAAAACAACGTGCTGGAAATTTATTGACATTATCTTGTCACGAGATGGCAACGTTGTAAAGTTTCGAAATGAGTTCACAGCGTATTTTTAATTTTCTAACTTCGCGCCGAAGCCATTTCCATCTAGCATATTAACTAATCTTATTAATCACAAACATCAGAGATAAACATTAATATTTTTGTAGTGTTTTGTGTATATGTATAGTGACTCTAGTACTGTCTTAATTTTTAATTGCGAACATGACATCAGTTATGAAACATGTTACGACAAAAAAAAACATTGTTGGAATGTATGGAAAAAATCCGGAACTGAAATGTGGGAAATTTACAAACGAATTTACGTTCAAAAAAGCACAAGCTTTGTGGTATAACATTGCCACTATTTTAAATGGATTTCCAATAGGAGCTAAAGGAATAGAACGCAGTGGCGCAAAGTAAGTTTCTTTTCACTCTATGACTGATTAAAAGATTATAAATCAAATCAAATATTACAGTGTAGTTAAAGGAACTAATTTACTTATGGTATAATTTTAGACTTGGCAAGATATGAAAGAACACGCCAAAAAAAACAATGACATTAAAAATTATATGGGCGCGACAGATGGAGGGCCACCTATTAATATGGTGTTGAATAGCGAAGAGCAAAAGGTGGTCGAGTTGATTGGAACAGCGGCAATAGATGGTCACCCAAATATTGTAGAATCCGATTGCGAGTTTAATTTTATTGGAGTCGAAACTCAATATAATAACTCTAACTTAGATATTGGTGTACCATCGACAAGCTATGAGGTTGTGGATGAAACACTAGTATCTACGTTGGCGAAATAAGAAAATTCGGAAAACAACAGCTACACAGCAAACAAAAAGGTGAAGAAAAATGTTAAAGTACAACGACTGGATAATGCCATATCTGCGAATAAAAAACTCATTGAGTTGACTGAGAGCCAGGCACAAAATACCTAAAAAGTATCAAGAGCAAAAATTAAAGTTGTACGAAAGGGAGGTGGTAGCTAAAGAAGGAATAGCATTTGCCTTACAAGATTTAGTGGCTACCATGAAAAGTAAATATCAATCAGAATAGCTATTTTATTTTGTTATAGAATATATTATGTTTGTTTTTTAGTATAGTTTCTAGTATAGTTTAATTCATAGAATATCTTTGTTTTTTAGTATAATATATTTAGTTTGGTGTATATATGAGTATTAATTTTTATAATAGTTAAATTTTTTTGTCTGTTTTCAGTGTTGATGTATTTTTGTTACAGAATTGGTGCATTAAGCCTAGAAGAGAATACATTAACAATTAGGTAAAAATTCCACGTACAACAAAAACAATTCTATGTACAACAAACACTATTCTATGTACAACATCACAGTATCTAACTGGTACATTAAATATAAACTCATAGTTTTATTATTGCAGAATCATCTACAACCGAGTGGGCTTCATATACACCAGCCATGCTGAAAAAACCATTATCGAGACCTTTGCAAAATTCTGGAAATAAAGGTATGCCTAGACAATAATGTCCCCGAGAGAGTAAACCGCAAAAGGGAGAGTGTACACCGTAAACCTTTTTTCCTATAATTTTTTTGGAATTCCTTCATACTGTATCCATACAAACCAAACCAAACCATGATTATTCCTCTGCGGTCTACCTGGCGGGTGTCCCGGAATATAACAAAAATTATAGGTATTTATTTTGTTGAAATGTCTTTTAAATTAAGCAGTAGCAAAAAGTTTTGACATGTAAAAACTTGAAATTTTGAAATACTTTTCTGAAAAGTCAAAATTTTGAAGACTAGAGGTTAGAGGTTGCAAACATAAAGATAATCTTGCTTGCCATCTCTATACACAATAGATATCCCAGATATCAATACTATATTTTCTTTTTTCTTACTATTTTGATGTAATTTTTGATCAAACTCCAATGAAGAAGTGTCGAACTCAACGGTTAACTGCTAAATTGGAAGATTGGGTCAAGAACATGGTTGCGTGGAAGAGCACAAATGTGAACGTCGCCATCGTTATTGTTTTAATTTGTATACAATTGTTTATATACCTAATAAAGACATTTTGAATTGAATTGAATTGAAGAACAAAGGAAAGTATACAGAGAGTCAAGAAAAAGCTTTTCTGGAAAAACATCAACTAACAATGAAACAAATGCAGGAAAAGCATCAACTGGAGATGTCCATTCAAAAAGAAGAAAGTCAAGCAAGAATGAACTTTTTAGAAGAAGAAAACATCAGTTAAGAATGAGAATTTTAGAAAAGGAATATGCTGCAAATTAAATTTTTCCTATATTTTTTCTGATTGTGTGCAATAAATTTTGTCAAATTAGTTAATTGTTTGATTATTTAGACAAATGTTATGTTGTTGTCCGCATCATAGTATTTTAAGATTGGCTTATAGTTCAGACAAATTTGTTTCCTAATTCAGATGAGCTTTAAAGGTGTTAACACACATAATACAGTGATATTTTTCTCTATTTATTCTTTTCAATCTACCTTTCGGTGATAGCTGTGCTAGTATTTAGAGTTCAAGTGTTTTGTGCATTAATAAAGGTATAACTTTTTCTACTTGGCTAAAAAGGCTTATTTTGTTTTCAATAGAGATTTGTATTTTTAATGACGTTTATTTTTGGTTTCACTAACTAATCTACCACAGGATAAATTTGATAATATTTGTACATTCCTATATAGCATTTTTTACTTAACAATGCTGATAGTTCACCAACGACACCAAGCCGTCATGTTATGTAATCTACCCGTGGCTAGTGGGAGGTAATGGCATCGTTTGATGAAAAATTTGGAATAAATAGTGTATTTTCTGAAAATATCCACAAGAAATTTTGAAAGTGGGTATTTATTAATCTGTAACGAATACTATTGTTGATTCCTCTTTGTACATGTCCAACCATGTCATTATTGCAGTACAGTTCTATTGCAGCTGCAATTTCTTCATTGATTTCTGGAGGCTCCACACCTCCCATTGAATGCTATATTATGAAGGACCACTGTAGCCATAACAACAGCCTCTACCTTTTCCTGTTTCAATCGTATTCCTAAAGAAAGTATCGGGAATCGCCTTTTTAAAACTCCAAACGATCTCTCAATAGGATTCCTTGTTCGTATTTGTGCCTCATTAAATAGATGTTCTGCTTGTGTTTGAGGATTTAATAGAGGTGTTATAGTATATTTATATTAGACCTAAAATAGCCGAATAGAAGCAAAAATTTATAAAGTTTTGATATGTTGAGATTAGATGCACCAAAAGGAGACTTTTCAAAATCAAAAGAGTTCTTAACTTTAAAGTGTGAGCTTCACCCCAAAAAATAACCCCCAATACGCCCTTCGATGGTTTTTCGCTTTTTTCTCAGAACCCGTTGGTCCCAAAAAAATTTTTATACTTACCGGAAATATTCCTTATAAAATTTTCTACAAAAAAGGTTCTATTCATTATTTATTCATCCAATGCATTTCGAGCAATAACCGTTTGAAAAATTCAGTACAAAAAAATACAGGTCGCCTTTCAAATTATTGTCTCCCAAGGTATTTTAACGTGCTAAATATATACGCAACAGATATACTACTGTATAAGATAAACAAAAACATTGCCTATTCCACTAAACTAACATTCATACTTTCATCTACATATTGTCATCGTCTATAGTTTCTAAAATGTGCTCAGTATTCGAACAACTTTGCCCACGACAGGTTCCGCACATAGTACCATGCCGGCTTTAATGCAACTGCATCTTTTTCCACAATCTTGTTTGCAGTTGCTGCCAGTTGCACGTTATTAATGACATAATTGAAGCAGGGACGGGCGATTCTGTTGTATATAAAGGTGAGAGGGTGTTGTTGATTTTCTTCCAGCCCCACTGCTCGGGTTTTATAGGTTGTTCTTGCCATATTTGTACTTGAAGATATGTTCTTCGGGAATGTTGCCTAGCTGCAGCAGATGTGGGAGGCAATTTTGATATAAGTACCGTGCTGTTTGCTTGACCAACTAACTTATTGAAACAAGCGTATCTTTGCTCACTAAGGCTCCCTTCAGATGATTGAAGTTTGTATAGTTTCAGTATAAACGTCTCTCCAGCTTTTTCAATTTCTTCAGGTGTTGACTTTGCGTTGTTAAAAATATTGACGATAATATCAAGGTCTTTTTCTTTATTAAAAAAGATCAACATCTTGTCCAACGACTAGAACTTGTTCATTTTTCTCTAATATTTTGATGGCAGTACGAATAATTTGAACATCAGCATCATCTATTGCAAATGATGTGCTAATATTCTCGCTGTTTAGGTGTATTGCAAGCTGCGAAATTAGTATTATGTGTAAAAAGATGCAGTTGCATTAAAGCCGGCATGAAATGTACAACTATGTGCGGAATCTGTCGTGGGCAAAGTTGTTCGAATACTGAGCACATTCTAGAAACTATAGACGATGACAATATGTATTATATATGTTGCGTGTATATTTAGCACGTTAAAATACCTTGGGAGACTATAATTTGAAAGGCGACCTGTATTTTTTTTGTACTCAATTTTTCAAACGGTTATTGCTCGAAATACATTGGATAAATATAAATAATGAATAGAACCCTTTTTGGAGCAAATTTTTTAAGGAATATTTTCGGTAAGTATAAAATTTTTTGTGGACCAACGGGTTCTGAGAAAAACGGGAAAAACCACCGCAGTGCGTATTGGGGGTGGTTTTTGGGGGTGAAGCTCACACTTTACAGTTAGGAACTCTTTTGATTTTAAAAAGTCTCCTGTTAGTACGTATAACCTCAACATATCAAAACTTTATATTTTTTTTTTCTAAATATGCTAATATCAACGTACTGTTATAACGTATGGTTTTATTGCATAACCACTATCAGCTACAAGTAAGTTGTCACCATACACTCCATTTTCAAAGTCATTTCTGACTCTGCTATTCCTAAATATGTTGGAATCATGGGCAGAGCCTGGCCAGCGACACACTATGTCCTGGAATTTGAGATCAGAGCTGTAAATAGCCTGAACATTATATGAAAAAAATCATTTTCTGTTTCTGTTATTTTCGGCATCTAAGTATCCCCCCAGGCGATTGAATTTTTACGTAAGTGCAGTCCAAAGCACCAATATAACTTGGTAATTTAGCAATATTAAAGAATCCTTTTCTAACATTAATTACTTCCAGCTTCGGTTCTTGACATTCTTACAAAGTGTTGTGCCAACTGAGCAATTGCTCTAGAACCATATATATTTTTCGGCTGGCTGTTGATTTATAGATGCCTCCGAAATCTCCAACAACTTGTAAATAAACTCCCAGTGGCTAAAAAACGCAAAGCAGTGCATACCATTTCTGTAGGGGTTACTGCTTGGTTTCTAAAAGAGTAGCAAATAAATTATGTCCATCTTAAAACTTGGCAGGTTAGTAACAAACTATACCTGTCTGTAACAGATGAGATTTGTTCAGATATTTCATCTATTATAAATATAACTTGTTTCTCCAACCTAAATCTTGCTTTAAATTCTGTATCATTCCAAATGTTGAAATGATCTGGTCGATCTCTGTAGACTTGTGGAGCTCGAGGACATACAACATGATGAACCAATTCCAAAAAATCTTCGTCGTCCGTAATGTCTTCCCACAGATGATCCATTATGTTTGATTGCAATAAATTACTTAATTAGTCAATTTATTTATTTATATTTTGCTTACCAGCAAGCCCAATTATAATAATAATCATTTAAAACGACTTGAATCTGGCCTTGAACGCCCAAATTCAGAAGTTCAAGATCAATCGTCGATCAGTACCTAAACACATAATGTACAACGTCGTTTACCCGTTGATCCTAAGATCATCGTGAACTCAGGATCAACTCCGTTTGTACAACCGAGCCTAATTCTTTCTTTAGAATTTTATTCTTCTAGACCAGATAGTAAGAAATATTCATACAACAAATTGTTCATAATTTTACACTCTAAGAGGTTGAATTTCCTAAAATCGCTTTGCGTATCACACACTAATCATTAAATGTCATTTAAACGAACCTTTGTGCTAATATTTATGTATCTAAAGCTGGCAGTATGAACTGAACTCCAAAATATCTAAAAACTTGATATATAATCTCACTGACAATGATAAATAATTTATTTCTGGAGGTATTGTGTGTAGGTGTCTTTCAGGTATGTTTTAATATTTATTCGTTTTACATAAAAAATGGCGATTAAGCGATATAGAAATGTCCCAAGTCAATTAGGAGCTTGGGACAACTGGTGATTAACATTGTGATAATTAGCTTTATTAAAATTGTATATTTGCATATTAGAATGTGAAAGGCATTAAGTAAGTGAAATATTCCACAAGAAATCCAATGCCCTGTGGTGATGATTCTCCTGAACCAAGTAATACAATGATTGATTTACATTTAAAATAGAGTTATTTTTATTGCTTAAAATTAAATCAAGAATTTTGTTATTACTATTGTATACATTGTTAAATTGCATCAACCCGAAATAGGAAAAAGGATCTAGAATTTCTGAAAATTTACTTCCAGTTTGAAACGGTTCCAAAAACAATTTGCTAGAAATTTACCAACTTACGGTTTTCAGGTTGAAATCCCCCACCAACAGAGCAACATTCTCCTGAATAACAATTTCATTCGAGTATAGATTGTTCACAAAAGCACTCACAGAATAGTCACAATTTGGTGGTATGAAGACACAACACACAAAAACGCGGCTGTCTCCAGTTCCTACACAGATCCAGACATCTTCGGCCTCCGGCTCAAGCTCTACACATCTACTTGACTGGTAAATACTCTTCACGGCAATAAGGGATCCTCCGCCTTCCTTTTTTGTTGAAGTCGCTGTTTCCCGATCTCTCCGATATACATTATATTTACTGGTAAACAACTCACTGGTTAGTACAGTACTGTTTAACCATGTTTCAGTCAGACATATGATATCATATTCATTTGAAATCAAATTACTATAAAATTTGTTTGTTTTAGTTCGTAGACCCTGTGTATTCTGATAATAAACATGAAGTTCATTTATCATGGTGATGCAGTTAAATGTTTTATTGGTAAAGGTTTAAGGAAACTTAAAAGTTACAGGTTTTCCAAAATATTGGTATTGCGTACAAGAATTATGCGGGA
The DNA here is from genome assembly GCF_002938485.1 of Sitophilus oryzae. Classification (NCBI taxonomy): domain Eukaryota; kingdom Metazoa; phylum Arthropoda; class Insecta; order Coleoptera; family Curculionidae; genus Sitophilus; species Sitophilus oryzae. The sequence continues at coordinate 456,003 of NW_022146659.1, forward strand.
GGTATCGTCTTTACGAATAAAGACCATTCCATTTTTCGCCCAGGTGTATTTGTACTGTTTCTCCTTCGCAACCGATCTAGTTTGTTTAAATAAAATTTTATTCTCTAAAGTTAGGTGTTCGTTTATGTAAAAATTATCTGATATTCCCTGTATCTCCATTCTTGGTGAGCCATTTTCCTTACGCATCCGCTTTTATTTAGCTGCTGCAAGAAAATTTTCTTTTTCATTGCGGTTACTGAAACGAACAATTGTATTTTTAATTTTATTATTAGAATTTTTGTTTAGTTGGACTCTGTGCACATACTCAATTTTCTCAGATGTAATGCTGTAGTTAATGTAGTTTCCTATTTCATGGATTACAGTTTTAAGATTTTCGTTTTGTTTTTCGGTGATTCCCTGTATTTCAATATTATTTAAACGACTAGATTGCTCCAAGCCATTCAGCTTTAGTTCGAGATTAGCAACATCCGTCTTCAGTTTTGCATTTTCTTTGAGTATTTTGTCGGTAGCCCGCATCCACTCGTTAATTTTTATTAATTTTTCCTCGAAATCGGACATCTTATCCGAACAGAAGGTGACCGAATTAGACAAAACAACCTGCTGCTCCCGGATAGCACGAAGCTCCGCAGTGATGGTTCCATAGCTGCCATGAGATCGTCGTTGCTTATAGAGCGCTCAGGGCAATTCCGCTTAGTGCTGGTGTCTGCAGTTGAACGTTTATCGACGGGCGGAGAACTATCGACGGGTGTAGTGAGAGAATATCGAGAGCGCGCCCCATCTCTGCAGTCTGAACACTTCCACATAATTCCGTCCACACGTAGGCTATCGAGCTGTTTACCGGCAATTCCAAGACACTGGCCATGAAAAAAACGTTCACAAAAACCACTACACTGTATTCCGGGTTTCTTTCGATTAACATTTTCCATGCAAATCTTGCATTGTTTATTCATTTTGACTTAGTATTGGTTTCGTATAAAAACTTGCTTTAACAATAATTTCAACGAGAACACTCTGTCCACTAGATATTAGTATATATGGAAAACGAATAGAAATGGTAGAAAAATTCAAATATTTGGGGACCTGGATTTGCAGCAACCTAGATCCAGAAATAGAAATTAGATCCAGAATCGAGCAAGCAAGAGCCACTTTTAACCTGATGCGGCCAACGCCACCCTAAGTCTGAGTCTTAGATACCGGTTTGTGAAGTGCTATGTACACCCGGTTTTGTTGTATGGCTCTGAATCATGGACTCTAAAGGTTAACACCATTAACAGAATAGAAGCCTTTGAGATGTGGATTCTTCGTAGACTTCTTAAAATACCTTGGACGGCACATGTCACAAACGAAGAGGTGCTGATGCGGACCCAGTGCGAAAGAGAATTAGTGCACATAGCCAAAAAATGTAAGACAGTCTATCTGGGTCATATAATGCGTGGAAGTAGATATAAGCTGCTAAAATTGACAATGGAGGGAAAAATTGAGGGCAAGCAGGGTATAGGTAGAAAGAAACATTAATGGTTGAAAAACATCAGAGATTGGACGGGTATGGATGCACACTCGTTATTTCGAGCTGCCCAAGATCGTCAGAAGTTCGCCGAGATTGTTGCCAACCTTCAATGAACAATGAGGACGGCACTCTGAGAAGAAGAAACAAAAAATTTTTTTCACCAAATTTATATCATTTGTGTGCAAAACCAGATATATCTGAAATTAAAAATGTGGGGCGTTTTTATCGACTCCAGAAAAATGTTTAAAAATGGATATATCCAGTTCTACACGCGAGCTCCTCAATTGCTTCCTTTGGGCCTTCGCAATCCCCACGAATTTTTCGATATATTAATTACTGGGAACAATACAAATTGTAATAAGGTTATATCTGTCCCACTTTTTTGAGCACCCTGTATATTTAAAATTTATTTTAAATTGTGCACCTTAACATTTAGGAAAACTATTCTATTTACCATTTTTGTAAATCTCGAAACAAATGAGATAATACACTTCACTATATCGTTGTTTCATCCTGTATATTTGATTCTATTAACTATATAAATAATAAGGTTTTTTAAAAGAAAAGTAAATTCAGAATTAAACTGGATTGTACCACGATCTGATAGTCAGAATAGGCCTGATAAACGCGTTGGGGTTGATATTTAATACGATTAGTGGAAATCTACAGGGAGTGACAGTGAACGGGAAAATTGGAAAGAGTCATAGCAAGGCAGAAAGCATGACCTCCCTAGACAAGTTTCTGTTAAATTTATAATTTTTTGGGTTTTATACACGTCAGCGTCTTTTTCATTTGCCTCTGTTTCCGCTCCAGGCAGCTCTGGCCTGTATGCTAGACAATGATAAAATAGTTGTTTCTCTTTCTAACTTTTATATCGTATCTTTATTGAGTTATATATCGTATCTTTATTGAGTTATAACTCAATAAAGATACAATAGATCTATAAGTTTCCGTTGATCAACTTGCCCCCACCCATATACTATACAATCTCAATATTTAAGATATTTGGAACATCTATTCATACTAAGTTATTTTCTTAGCACACGTCTTTTTCATTTCAGCCTGATTTAGCGACAGAAATAATGTACGGCGCCATTTTTTGGATCTTGTGGACCGTTGTTTGTGGTTTTGTTTATGTGATTATACGTTATAGTTTGATTTTAGCAGAGAGATTAATTTATTGAAGTTTATAAGAATTGAGGCGTTTTTTGCAAAAACCCCATTTGTCAATTTCTTTCAATATTGAACTTACGTCATCTATCAATAGTTTTAGGGATTAACTACGTCCCTTGCATGAAATACTTCCGCAAAAACGATAGTAGTCCAAGATATAAGCGACAAAAATATCGCCGATTCTGTATAAACCCCGTATGTCAAGGTGCGTTTTTAGCAAAAATACACAGATGTCAGTGACTTATGTTGTTTTTGCGGGAAAGTTTCGGCTCATCTGACAATATAATATATAGGTTAAGTTTTATAAATGATATCAGTTATGTGGTTTAGTTAAGGTTAACTATAGTAGAGTCAACAACCTAAATAATTAATAGGTATTTAAAATGAGTGGTAATATTACAAATACTACAAGTAAGAGTGAATTATTTGAGCGGCAACTCGAGTGAAAATGTGCCATTAAAAAAGAAAAGGAAGGTGTTAAAGCGCACAGAGATAAAACAGGCAAGAATAAAGGGAAAAAAATATGTTAACTACAAGGGACTAGAAAAACCACAAGCCCAAATGGGGCCAAATTCCAAGTAAGTTATGATAATTTAACTTTATACTTATTAAATATTTAATTCTATTTATTTAATTTTATGCTAGTTGTTCAGGTTTCAAATGTTATTCCAAAATATCAGATGAAGAGAAATCTCAAATTTTCAACCAGTTCTATGCTTTGGAAAATAAAAACGAACAAGACAGTTATTTGACAGGTAAAATTTAACGAACTATGATGGTGGCAATAAAGTCATATCACATTCCAAAACAAAGAAGAAGCCGAAAAAAGATTGAACGTAGAGACGTTTTACTGAGCGAACCAGAAAATGAAGAAGAAGAATCAAGACTGAGCCAAGATAATTTGCCACAAAAACTCAAACAACAACATTCCGCTGCTTATTCTTATAAAATAAATTTGGAAAAAAGAGAAGAGCCACTATGTGTAAAAGCTTTTTGTGGTTTTCATGGAATCACATATGACAGGGTTCGAAGACTACAAAATCATCTTTTTAACACTGGATCGACACCGAAGGACCAACGAAGCAAGCATTTAAACCGACCCAATAAAACAGCAGAAAACATAGTGGATTTGATTAGAAACCATATAAAGTCTTTTAAAAACCGTCAATCTCATTATTCAAGGAGGAAAAATCCGAATACATATTATCTTCCCGAGACGCTGAATGTAAAGAAAATGTATAAAATATTTCTAGAAGAACATACTAGTGTTAGGCCTTCCTATAGAGTGTATTGGAAAATATTTTATACTGATTTTAATCTTAAATTTGGCTTACCAAGAAGTGATACGTGTGGTACATGCGATCGGTTTCAAAGCAAATTAACTGGTTGTGACGATCCAGAAGAAATAAAAAAACTAAATAACGAAAAAGAACTTCACTTAATAAAAGCTGAGAAGTTTTATGCAATAAAAAAAGTATAAACTAAAAGCACGTGCCGATCCAGAAAATTTTACTTGTGTATCCTTTGACTTCATGCAAAATCTTCCAGTGCCCCATATACGTACCAATGCAGTGTTCTATGCTAGGCAACTGTGGTTATACGTATTTGGTGTACACAATGATGGAAATAATACTGCAACCATGTTCTCCTACGAGGAAAGGGTAGGAAGAAAAGGACAAAACGAAGTAGCCTCATTATTGTTTCAGTATCTTCGATCTAATGATGTGACAACAACAAATCTTATTTTAATAAGTGATGGATGCGCCGGTCAGAATAAGAACTATGTTCTTATGAAATTTTTGTACTTGCTTGTTCATGGTTTACACATGTTTAAAAATATCACACACGTGTTTCCTATACGTGGTCATTCTTTTTTAAGTTGCGACCAAGATTTTTCATTGATTGAAAAGCATAAAAAAACTGAAACTGTGGAAATGCCAGAAGAATGGGAAAACATTATCAAAAATGCTAGGAGCAAACCTTCGCCATTTACTGTGACTGACGTTAATCAATCCATGCTGTTTAACATTTTAGACGCAGTAACTCCATTTTTTCTTAAGTCCGCTCGTCCACCGGTGAAAATCAAAACAGCACGTATGCTAAGATACTCGGTCGATGAACCTGGGGTTGTTTTGGTAAGGCAAACTTATACAGGTAACTGGGAAAAGTGCCTTATAAGAAACAAACGTGGTCTACCTAAAGAATTTCAATTTAGATCCTTATATAATAAACGTCTAAATATTCCTCAGGGAAAAATAGAAAACCTAAAGGATTTGACACAATTTTTAAAAAAAACGGAGGCAAAAAAATTTTATACCCGACTATTCAAGGAAACATCATCTTGTTCGTCCAAACAGATTACGGATTTAGATGAAGATGATAATAGTAGTGCTGTGAGCGACGAAGATTAATCATTTATTTTTTTGTACCTACATATTTACCTGTTTTGAACAAAAATGTTTTAGTTGCATATTTAAAAATATCTTTTTTTCTATAAAATGATAAAAATTGTCTGCAAAAACCCCATATGTCAAATTAAAAATGACCCCTATAATGAAAACGAAAGAAAAAAAATATATTATTTATATTGGGAAATGTGCCTAATTGTCAAATTAATAAATTACTAATATGAAAATATTTGTAAACAAACTTACATCCAATTAAAAAACTTTTTTTTAATTTTCTCGAAAGTTGCTATTAATGACATATGGGATTTTTGCAAAAAACGCCTCAATTAAATTAATATGCCAACTATAATATTATAATATAGAATATAGCCTAGGTACATTAATAATCTAATGTACCTAATTAAAAATTAATATAGAATATAGCCTAGGTACAATAACTGGTAGAATTTTATAACAATCTGACTGGCTTCTTACATACAATTTTTAGACCTCTTAGTTTTTTTCTCTCATAAATTTGCTTTGAAAACCCGTGTTTATAATTAAAACAAGTATAGATAACATTATTCTTTTTTATGATCGATATTGGTTTTGCTAATCCAGACTATTCTCAGTTTATTTTTTTTATAATAATAATAATAGCTCCCGTATATAGCGTTTAACGCTATGGGAGTAGCAAGGTACAGTTTGCCATGCTAGAGCCGTTCGGTATACAAGGAAGGTAATGTGGCTCTACGCTTCAACCGCCTATTATTACCTCAGGATTGTGAATCCCAAGTACTCATTTAAGGCTGAGTCGACCTAGGTACCCAAACTATTTTTATTTTAATAAAAATAGTCGGCTGATGCAATGCCGGGTGTAGGATTCGAACCCACACCTTGAGATTGGTAGACGAGAGCCTGTACCTCTACGCCACCGGGCACCTTTTTTATTAATTCACAATATATACATATTATTGTTCTAATAAATAAATAACGTTCTGTAAACAGTAGAATTACCATTCACAATAATTATTAAAAAAAATATTCTACTTAATTGTAGTGGAATTCATAGTGTTTTTAATCTAATTATAATTAAAGTCTCTATATTTTTTCAGATTCTGGCTTCTGATTCTAAAATCCTTTGATTCCTGATTCATCCTACACTCACATTTCCAGTCCTTTCTACGTGTCCATTTTTCAATTCTGAAGTTGAAAAAACTTTTTTACTACTAGGCATTTTTTTTGTCATCCCTGTTGCATTGTAATCGCATATTATAGTCGACAGACCACGGTTTTGGAACAAAAGTTTCACTCGTACGAGCTTGAAACGCTCGCAGTTGTAAATTCCCTAAGGTATTTTCGTGCGTATTTAATTGGAATACAATTTACATTAGCAACAGATTGTAATGCAATTCGAGCCACCGCAGTTAAAAAGGATATTATTCCTAGGATAGGCAGGTGGTGGTTGGAGTTACATAACTATAACTTTAAAAATGAATACAGACCTGGGTCAAAAATGGCTCATGTTTATTGCCTGAGCCGCAATCCCCAACCTTTAGGTGATGATTGTGGGAGAGTCAGTAATATAATTAATATAACTGAAACAGATTGGTTATTGGCGGCTCAGCTTCAAGATGAGGAAATTTTAAAAATTTGAAAGATTTTATTGAACAAACTGTTACGGTATCAATTGTTCAAGAAATCTAAGACCCGAACATATTCACACCGATAAGACACCGATAGTCGGCGCAGCGTTGAGACGCTGCATCAGCACAACCATTATGGGTTCTCTCAGTTCTCTGAAACCGATAAAGATGTTTTTGTTTATGAATATCGGGAGGTCGACGATAGGAGAGCAGGGAAATGATTATTATTTTTTAGTTAGTTAGCTTTCGGTATTGTATCAATACATAATATTGTAATTAAAATATTAATGACCGCTAAATAATCTTATTATTTTGGCCATACCTTATAGGTCAAAAGTGGGATACGGTATTTAGTTAACCTATTGTGCTGTGCGCGCTCTGATTTTGTGAACTTTTATGTCGAAAAGTGATTGTTTAACATGGCTGATACGCCTACATCAGAAACTTTCGTGTGGACAGCAACCGCAGCTTGACGCCTCCCTTGACGGTTGAGCATCAATTAAAGGAGCGGGTTAATAAACTCACAACATTAGCTGTAGGTAACGTACCATCACAATATACATGGCAGGATTTACCCAAGTATGATGCAAGTAAAAACATTTCAATTAATAAGTGGTTGCGGCTAATCGATCAACGAGCACACTTTATGAGATGGGACGATATAACATTACTATATTAAATATGCCATTGTTGGCATATTTAATAATACCAAAATTGGAGTGAATTTAAGAACATTTTGAAATTAAATTTTGATATAGACCCTAACACAATCGGGACATTATTCTCGGATGTGGCAAATTATTCAAGTTCAATGGCTTTAAAGTATACAGACTATTTTAAAAATAAAGTGTTTAAGTTAAATAAACTCACGTGGGAGATACCTGAAAAAGACAAATTAAACATTGTTATTTGCGGCATAAATGATCGTAATATTCAACAATTAGCTTTATCTCATAATTATGCTACCCTCGATGAACTTCAAACTTTCCTAGGAACTTGGGACAATAATTCTCAAAATCATCGGCATCTAACCCAATCACAAACGTCAAATTCAAACTGACAGGGTGCACCAGCATCAACAACTCATAATTCAAAAATACTGTGTTTTAAGTGTAATAAACCGAGTCACAAAAGCATATCCTGTCCTCAAAAGGGTTTTAACCCAACAAACAATCAAAATAATCAAGCGTCTACAGGTGCAAATAAAAATAAATGTGCGATTTGAAAAAAAAACAAATCATGTAACCAATAACTGTTATTTTAAGAAAAGTAAAAGTGTAAATTTATTACAGCATAGTACAAACTTGTTTTACAAAAAAAACTATTTTTAAACAATATTCAATTATTAGGAATTATCGATACCGGCAGTGAATGCACGGTCGTGCGGGACTCTATAATAAATAAACTGAAGAGTGTCACGTTACCACTACGGACTTGTATTTACTTAAATCGTTTTCTGGTGACGTTGTTCCAATTCGAAAGACAGTACGAAATTGTGAAATTATTGTTGATGGTGGGGCGGCTTTCGTTGATATACTAGTAGCTCCCGATCATCTTTGTTCAGTTGACGTCATATTGGGAAATTCTTTTTTTCAACAACCTCAGGTCACTTTTATAAAAGAAAGAACAGAAATTAAATTTTACGGTGCTTCTGAAAAACGCAGCCTCATGATAAGTAAACCGACTAACGGTTTAGCAGAAATGATATCGTGCGACATCAACCATCATCAAAGATATTGTCGGTTTTAGAAAAGTTCAATGATCGAATCTCTACAAGTTTTGAAAATATGGGGAAAGTTCAAGGTGTTGAGATGAAAATAAAACTTTTGGATCCTACCCAATGTTCTTATAATCCGTACCGTCTATCAGAGGATAGGAAACAAAAATTACAAGATATTGTAGATGAACTACTCCAACATAATGTAATTAGAGAATATGAATCTGCATATGCAAGCCCGGTGGTGGTTGAAAATACAAGACTATACATTCGAGGTTCGTTACAGGTGAGGATGTAAAATGCAACATGTGGATTGTCTAAGCAGAAACCCCGTTGCCATAAATACAGCTGTAAATATAACTGAAGGAGAATGGATACGCGCTGTTCAGACGCAAGATGATGAAATATCTCGAATTATTCATATATTGCAAGGTGATAAAGGAGACTAAAAACTATTTCGACAATTTTGTCCTCAAAAATGAGATACTTTATAGAAAATTACCAGAAGGTCCTAAATGGGTAGTTCCAAAGTCGGTGAGACGGCAAATATGTAAACTTAACCATGATAATTGTGGTCATCATGGCTTCAACAAAACTGTAAAAAGAATTCATACCCACTACTGGTTCTCCAAAATGCAAATTTTTTTGCTGTATAAAAATATTCCGTTTGTAGCAGATTGGTTAGCATGCGCGTGTCTACAAGAACGGGATCGGGGTTCAGCTACGAACAAGCAGAAACGGTTGCGCACATGGCACTGAACACGCGCGGAATATATTGTATATTATAGTAGGTACTAGTATTTCGGTTAGGTTTAAACTGTTTGTTACGTAGCGAAAAATAGAGTAAACTTGTACGATACGAGATCCTATGCCCAAGTCAGCAAGTGCCAAGTTTGATATAATGTGTCCGAGACGAGAAACGAACGGCGACGCAATTAATTTTTAACATACACAGAGGCGGTGCTTTCACCACAGAATCAAGGCCCCAGGGCCATGTAAGTAAAATATTAAAAATGGTTCTAGCAAAAGTTTCCCAATTATGACGGGTGATGGCGCTGATCGTCAAAATTTTTGTACAGGGATTTTGCTTACCGACAATACGACGTAAGCTACGACCGGACCAGGACCAATCAGAAGCTTTTTTCGTTTTCCTATTATTACCGATTCTGAATCGTCCAAGAACTCTGCAGCGTATGCGCAAATGAAATAATGTCTTCATATTTCCTTCTGCGCATACGCATCATAATTCTAGGACGGTTCAGAATCGGTAATAACAGGAAAACAAAAAAAGCTAGAATGATCAGTCTTTCTTGGACATTTTCCGCGGAAGTGTGTGTTAATTTCTGTTGTGATAAGTGTGGTTGTGTTTGCAGTTTGATTTTTCGGTTTTGATATTATGTTAAAATTAATTTTGAAGTATTGTATCACCTGTTTTTATATAATAGTACTTTTTTTAGTTCTATGATCTGATATGTTATGATTTGTTAATGTTTGTTTAACAATATTATACCAAAGAGGTTATACTTAATATATCAATTTGCATAGCCTAACTTTTTTTATCAATAAATTTTGTAGATTTCAGATTATTTAATTCCTTTTGTTTCCGTTTGTAATTTTATTTTTAAGACATATTATGTGATTGTTTCACATAATATGTTTTAAAAATAAAATTGCAAATAGCGAATAAAAATAATTAAAATAAAAAGTGTATTTTACATTTCCCCCCGGCCCCGCACCCCTTTAGCTAACCTGTAAATGTCAGCTATATCGAGAGATGGCGTTACGAAAATGGAACCGATTTATTACAAGGAACTTGGGCTTCTTTTTCGTTAGTATATTCTGTGCAAGGCCCTACATATCTCGCACTTCGCCGAGTGACATAATAATAATCATTGTGGTCGCCGGTGGGAGGCACGACAGTCTCAGCCGGCGACATCTCCAGCTTGCACCGTCATCGACGCTATCGCGTCGCCAGCCGCCACTGCCGACTAGCCGGCCCATCGACAAAACAACCGATACAGTTGGTTTGGTAGGTTGCCAGTCTATAGTGCGAGATGTACGCAGAGTAACGAAAGAATTCACTATCGTGAACTGCTCTGAACCAAGAGGAGAAAATGACATCGTTGGGCGAGAACTATGGTGTGACAGAAACTATCCCCAAAAAGGTTTGTAATATGTAATGTGCGTACTTAGTATCAAAGATGATTATAGCTTTTGTGGAACTATAGTTTTCTTTGGTAGTATCTATCGCCTACGCAACAAGTCCTTTGTTTTCGGTCCGATAGTACCTTGTTCTAAAATTCTTTCTATTTATTATTTACAGGAAACTGGTGTTTTTTTGACACGACTGGTGACCGTCCGTAGCGAAAAGCACCGTAATGTGATGAAACCCCGACCCTGTTTGGAATGCAAAAAGATGTGCGTGACTGGGATGATGTGCGTGAGATGTATCAGAACGTATTATTGGTACGACCGCGAGACAAAAAAATATTCAAAACAAGTATCGATTTGCCGTCCACGATATTATAAGGAATAAAAAATGTAATAAATAATGTAATGATGTTATATTACTACATCGGTCCTAATATTACGACAGTAGTGAATGGGGTAAAATTTGTGCGATCTTATTAAAAATAAACTAATAGAAACGTGTGAATTCCATCTATCCGGGGAGCGTTGTTGCCACCTATTCTTCAACAGTTTTCCTAATCAAAATAGTTGAACATGACTGACAGTGCCTGAATAAAATGCAAAAAGAACCAAAACAAAAAGGTCAAATTTTACGTCTTTGGATGTGATTCGTGCAGTACATATTACTGTGGAGACTGTTTAGAGCTAATAACAAGTAAGATTGTGGAACGCAAATTAAAGTTATTCTGTACGAGTTGCAGAGGAAATGGGGTGTCTCAAAAAAACGATACTCGACAAAGAAACAATAATAAATGATAAAGATAATATAATTACGATGCTTAAAAATAAAATAAAATCGTCAGAAAGCAAGCCAACCTATGCAAGTATTATGTCAGTTAGTACCTCTCTACCTGTCACACAAATACAGAAGAATATTGCTCCCACCCTCATTAGGCCCAAAAATCCGCAGGATGCTGAGATCACAAAAGCAGATGTGCAATTAAAGGTGAACCCTGGTAAACTTAACGTGTCTATTAACTCCATAAAGACTGCAAAAATGGTGTTGTAGTTATTAAATGTAACAGCGAAAAGGAACGTGAGAAACTTATAAAAAATATACAAGATGAAGACAAGGACCACAAATATACAGTTCAGCTCCCGCAAATGAGGAAACCGAGATTTAAAATCATCATTTCAGGTTTAAATATGACTAAAGAGGAAGTTACCAACTGTTTAAAGCGTCAAAAATAATTTATTGAGGATTGTGAATACTTGAAAATAACATATATCAAGTCAATAAAAAACAACAAACCCATTGTTTTTAGAGAGTGCTCTGGGGACCTCTTTGGTAGACTTATGGAACACAAAAAAGTATTTATATCATGGGAACGTTGTCCAGTCTATGAAGATAATAAAATTCCAAGATGTAAAAGTTGTTTCGCGTACGATAGATAATCATATCTATCGTATGTCGATGCGATCACAAATAATCAGACTGTAAAAATAGACCATCCTGTACTTATTGTAATTTAGATCATAAATTTGAGAATTGTCCTAAGGTATCAAAAGAATGTTGTAACTAACCTTACACATATTGCTGTAATGAATAAAACATACAGAAACAACTTAAAAAATTATAAATTTAGCAAAAGTCAAGTATTATCGTGATGCTGTTAATAGTAATAAAAATGATATGAAAAAAATTTATATTTAATAAATGAAGCAACAAATTCGCAGAAAAGCAAACATAATGATTTCAACATCCTAGATCCTAATAAAAAAAAACTTTCGAAATCTTAGGCAAATGGCCGACTTCTGTAATTATTATTATATACAAGTAGAAAAAATATGGCAACCAAAATACATAAACCAAATAACTACAGTAATTACCGGCGTACACGTACTATCACAAATATATTTTTGAAACCTGTTTCAGCAAAAGAACTAACACTCCATATAAGGTCTCTTAAAAACAATAGCGTACCTGGACATGACAAAGTAGGTACACAGATTATAAAAGACTATCACCTATATATAACCCATCCACTTACACACATAATAAATTTAATCTTTTTACAAGGAAACATTCCTGATGACTTCAAGAAGTCTATTGTGGTCCCAATTTATAAAGCGGGTAATAAAACGGAAATTTCTAATTATCGACCAATAAGTTTAATAAGCTCTTTTGCTAAACTCTTTGAAAAATTCCCCAAAGATAGACTGTATGATTTTTTAGTTAGCATTAAAACATTGCATCCCAACCAATTCGGCTTTCAGAAGAGCATTAGTACCACTCATGCTATATTTGAACTTGTTGACTGTATTAAATCTAATCTAGATAAAAATAAAAAGAGTGTGTAGGTGTGTTTTTGGACCTCACAAAGGCCTTTGACACTGTGCCTCACGATAAACTGCTGGAAGTGCTCGAACACTGCGGAGTCAGAGGTACAGCGTTGATGGTTTTTGATAGCTATTTGAAGGGTCGAACACAGCGGGTAAGAATTAAAGATCAGTTGAGCACCCATCAACGATAATTCGTGATATTAATATATGTCTTAGCTAAAATAGTTACCAATAAAACTATGTATATTACAACTTGCACACTCGTGCACAACTCTTTTTTTTTATTTTTTTTCCGAACAACTTCTTTCTCTTTCCAAATGTGAGTTTTTTGAAGAATGGATAAAACCCTCAAAAGATGAGCGAAACTCTCATTTATTTGAGTTTCTGCAAACTAAGTCTAATTTAAGTGAGATCTCCGGATGAGTCCTTAAGAGCCACAACCAAACCAAAAAATAGATGCTGGTTGGATACCGATACCATACAGTTCCGAGTGTCTACTAATAAACCACTGCTGAATACCTTAGCACAAGAAGCTAATTCTTCAGGAAGACATCGGAAAAGCTTCAATGAATCATTTTTTAAGAATTGCTGTAAGTCATTAAAGAATAATTATTATTTATAATATCAATTTATTATTGTTGTAGATATCTATTATATACCTGATATGTCTGAGTTTTATAAATTTAATTTTTGGTTTCAACCATTTGCAATTTTTTTCTTTTACCAAACGCAATTTTTTTCTTTTAAATGTTTCTTTAATTTCTAATATTTTTTATTCTTTTATTTTTTATTTGTTGACAAATAACTTCAAAAAATTATTTAATTTTTATTAATATCAGGCCCACTTTTATGATTCCATTATTTGTTTGTTTATGGCGATGCCGACCAGCCTGCACATAAGAAATTGACTAGGGCTCTTAAGAGCACCAGAAACACGGGGAAAGAAATTAATGATAAAGGAAACAAAAAATCAATTCTCTTTTGGTACCGAAATTAATTCAACAGGTGTCAGTACGACACAAACCGAGCATCGGTGTACAACGGCCAAAAAAATACCCGTTAAGTTTCTGTTCTTTCTTCCGTATGTGGCTTAGTGTTGGCGGTTGGAATCGCCATGAATGTTTGTAGGTATAGTATGGATTAATATATGCTTTAGGTAAGTGGGCAGTTAATTTTATTTTGATATTTTTTGAAAAAACTGCTTCTCCTATAGTGCCAGAAGAAGCGACAATAAAGTCGGGAAACGTCGCAAAAACATTGTTTCCTTTCGAGCCTTCCCAAATACCTACGATTTTTTTCTTTCTGCGTAATAATAAATAACTTAAATGTTTCGTCTCTTTTATTACTTTATTTACCAATAGTTTTAACTCAAACTTGATGTAACTTATATTATTAAGGGCTTTTATTTCAGAACTAGCCACCCAGAATGACTTTTAAAATACCTTAAATTCAATTTAACAAAAAAACTCGTCATTTTATATTTACGAAGGGGCATATTGTCACACCCCATTTTGTGGGTTATGACTAGGGGCATAGCAAATAATAAATACTTCAATTTAACTTAATAATCAATTTAATTAATCTACGAATAATACAATAATTATAAAACTAAATGTGTACTTACATATTATATTTATGGACGAACATCATCACTGGCTCGGGGGTAGTGTCAGGGTAGTGTCACGCCAATGCCGGAATCTCGACCGCGACCTTATCGAACTTACTATCGACTATCGACTGTCGACTGTCCCCCCAACAGGTGACATTTTTGTATTTATTGGTTCGTTACGTCGAATCATCGAATCAGCATTATTGGTCTATCGGTGCGATGACCGCGTTAGTGCTGATTTGATGATTTTACAAATTCGTAGTATTGAAAGGAAATATTTTCGCAATTGCCAATTATGCTTATAACTTTGATTTTTAAAACTTTACTTTTGTTGCGTAAATGCCAATGAACTTTAATTATTTTATACTTCCTTTCAATCGAATTATTAATTTACGAAATATATTAATATTAAATATGTTATTTTATATATCGAATAATTCCATCCTTGACACTTCCCCCGCACCTCTAAAGCTGGACCCCAGCGATAATTCAAGATTTATGAAATTATACTTTCTAACAATAATTATTATACATTGCAATAAATTGTGCTTAACGTTTCATAATAAAAAAATGTTTTAAGTATACAATATTAAAAAAAAATTAAAAAAAATGTTTTTAAAGAAATTACTAACTAAAAAAAATATATAAAAAAAAGCTTCTCTATAAGTTTAAGGATGGCGATTAGCCGTTTACATATAGACAAAAAAAATGTCTTTTAATACTGGCACTAACGTGAACTGCACAATACCTATATAGTTTTTAAGTTTCAATACTTTGCACTGACTTCGTTCATAAAACACCCACCCACAAATCTCGTCGGCTGCTCATGGAGGCTGAAAACTGAAGTTTTGATTGTAGTATCCACCTTCACATCATAAACCTAACGAATGCACACATGCCTCCCGTTCCCTGCACTTTGAAAAGCTCTTTGTTTTGGTAAGCTGTTTCTCAATTCTTGCGTCCTTAGGGAGTTGTTGGTTGACATCGGTGTAGGCTGATAATGGAAACAAAATTCCAGTATGATTTTGTTTGTCATCTGGATTGGCGTCGAACTCATCTTTCGAAGAAGAGACCAGTTTTTAAAGACAATAAGTCTTCCTGTAGCTGCTTATATCACCAACCCAAATATCGACAGCACGTTCTGAACCCATTTTTGAATTGGACTACTTGCTTCGAACTGCATTACCATAGTGTACTGTTCACAAAGCTTCATAAACAAGGGTAGGCAGTTTGCATAGTATAGGCATGATGGTTGTGGTACTACATTCTTCTTTCTCCTTCGGGGTTGAGTCTATACGTCGATTCTTCTCAGTGGTGTTCCTTGATTTGTTGCTTGGTATTGGCAGTTTTGACCAGTGATTACATGAAAAAAGAGAACAAAGAGTAAATATGTGCTCTTACTTACAGCTTATTGTATTAAATTATTATGACTTATAAACTAGTTCTTAAAGTATATCAAACTTAATCCTATTTTAAGTTTGTTTGTTTAATTTCATTTTTCAACTTAGTTCAGATTATCATTTTTATTTGTTCTTGACGGCAAGGGAGAATATAAAAATTTTATATGATTGGGCGTAAAACAAACAATAAACTTATATTTTCGTTGTAAATTTGTAGGATTTATGAACACTCCTACCTAATTTGTGTGAAATATTCTATTAGTTAGACACGCAAGAAAGTTAAAAAAAATATTTTCATTTTAAAAATTACATCTATTTAAATGTTTTAAACGCCTACTATTTCGTCTTTTTAACTTTATAAAGTGATGCCAAATACAGTAAATAACTAAACATAAAAAGAAAACAATGAAAAAAGTGCAAACTAGCCCAAAAAGTATGTCATGAGACGTGTCGTGATCAAGTTTCGCACCTTGACCGTGAACCATTTGAATTACCTATACTAGTTTCATTTACTAAATTATTTTTTTTTTTTTTTTTTTTTGCTAAAAATTGTCGTATAACGATTTCGAGTAAATACATTTACTTAAAGACTGAGATTATACCTATTATAAATACGTTTGAAATTACGATTTTTTTTTTATTTATACTTCTGTCACATAAAATTACTGTGTCAGCTAATGGTATATATAGAAATTAGAAATATATCACTCGATTTTACCTATTTTATATATTGAATTAAGAAATCTAAAAAAAATTTTGTGTATGTTCAGACTTTTGACTAGATAATTAGAACGAAAATGTAAACTTAAATTCTACTTTTATCGGTTTTCCTTTTTCGGGTACCTATTCTTCGCATTTTACATTTAATTTTGACTGTAAAATTTGACTATCTACAGCAATTCCAGGGAGGGTGGCTAGGGTGGATAATAATATCCTTTGCCATCATGACGTTTCGCTTCCTAGATATTATCTTTGTCCTATGTCTTCTTCTCGATGTATGCTCTTTCCATGGCATTGTATTATCTGTTTCAGGTTTATATTCTAAAACCTTTCGCTTTCTTGTAAATGGTAGTTCTTCATTTATGTTTTCTGACTCAATTATCGATTGAGGTTCAGGAAACTGTCTTTTTCTTCTTCTTCCAGGAATATTGTCAGAGGAAATAAATCTATTTTTTGCCTTATCTCTACTTAATATAGGCAAACTTGAGGAATTGCATTCTACTTCTAAGAGCTCATTCTGAATATTTTCTATTTTCGTACATTCTATTTTGCTAGGGAGGGTATTATCCCCATCCTCTACCTGCAAATATTCTCCAGCAACAGGGAGGGTATTATAGTCTTCCTCTGCCTGTGCATATTTCAACGCTACAGGGAGGGTATTATCATCTTCCTCTGCCTGCGCATTTTCTAAAGTGAGGAAATCCAACGTTTCCTCTTTATAGTCATTTACAAAATCATCCTCTTTTTTAAAAATATCCTCTTTTGACATCATTAAAATATTTTCCTCCTGGTTACTATACATTTCGTATGGGAGAGTATCCTGATTATCACAACATATATTATTTGACGACCTAGTTGATTGTGAAAAATTACTGTACTTAGATTGACCTGCATTGTTTATTCTATCTGAACCATAATTATTATTATTATTTATAAAACTAGTTCTGCCCTTTAAGTTCGAATCTAAATGATTAGTAAAATATTCATATTGAAAATCATCGCGCCTCTGACTGATATTTGAATTTACTTGCTGTGATTGTCTTTTATTTATATTAGAATTTTGAGAATGATAAGAATTTCTGGAATATGCTGATGTTTTGGATTCTAATAATATATCTTTTAAATCGCTTATTTTATAGATTATATTTTTCAAACTCTGGAAATTCATATTTTCGGTAAGCAGTAAATAATAATGGTAATTATACGATTCATGTAAACCATATTCGAATTGATCTTTAAAGATTTCAAAATTTACTTTACCATATATTTCATATGCAATTGATAGTAAATCGTAATAATAAGATTTTATATCTTCATTTTTTCCCTGTTTCCGTGTACGGAATTTAGATTTTAGTTTGCGTAGTGATATTTCACTTCCAAACTCTAAAATAAAATCTTTTTTGATATCGCTCCAGACTTTATTAAAATTATTTTTGTCATTAACATATTCCTTATACCAATAAAAAGCAGCGTTTTCTAGTAGCATTCTAAATATTTTATCTTAAAAGCATAATTCCAGCCATTCTTACTAGTTATTTTATCATATTCTCGAATAAAAGAAATTGGGCAGTCGATTGTAGGGTCAAAAGTAGGTGGCGGTATAAATTCCGGTAGAACAGGTGCTTTTACAAAAGACATTAAAATATATTTAAAAAAATCAATTTAAATAATAATAAAATAAATAAATTCTAAACTATCATTAAAATAATTATCGCTCAGTATATCATGTAATGAAATACATTTTTCAACACACACAGACGTACAATGCAGTTCTAACTAAGTCAGCAGTATTTGTAACACGAATTAAATAAATATGGTCGCTTCCTTCAACACTCATATTTCAAAATATTCCTAACAAGAATAATATTTTCTAGGTCAGTGTCATCCTTGATAATGATATTCAACCAACAGGTTAAATTCTACAGTTTAAATAACTGAAATAATAAAATTCTCATTTAAAAATTATATTTATCATTATATATTTATCATGGCAACACTAAAAATAATTTAAAATATACTGTCTATCAATATACTGGATGTCGTTTTATGTGTCCTTATAGAATAAAAATAAATAAATTATTCTCAATAATAAAAATTCTCAACATTCACGAAAATTATTACCATATGCAGTGATAAAAGAAAAATTAAACAATAAGGATTCGACAGCATTTTCTCTCTAAATAGTGTAAAAAATACTGGACATTTAATAAAAAAAAATGTTCCTACACATTGAATTTATAAATGGTAAAAAATAAGTAAAACAAAACTAATATAAGAGATTCCTAAGTCTTAATATAAATTTTGCCATCTCCAATTATTATTAATACAATAAATTAAAATAAATAAAATAGTCCGTCCTACCAAATAATGAAGCATTTTAAATATATAATTATTATTTAAGTCGGTAAATGTAAAGTAAAAGTATGTAAGCTTGTTCGTTGCTATCGAAGTATTAAAAAAAATCGTATATGATGTATTTTAATTATTTGTATTTTCGCCATGTTTTAAATATATAAAGTAAAATGAATAAATGAACTTAGATTCCGAGAGACAAACTTAGAGAAAAAAAAACATATCTACTAACTACCGTAAAATGTTGGAATTATGAATTGGCATGCACATTATTCGTAAATTAATGAATAATTATAAAATAAAAATCGCCTCCATCATATATGTCACACCCCATTTTGTGGGTTATGACTAGGGGCATAGCAAATAATAAATACTTCAATTTAACTTAATAATCAATTTAATTAATCTACGAATAATAAAATAATTATAAAACTAAATGTGTACTTACATATTATATTTATGGACGAACATCATCACTGGCTCGGGGTAGTGTCAGGGTAGTGTCACGCCAATGCCGGAATCTCGACCGCGACCTTATCGAACTTACTATCGACTATCGACTGTCGACTGTCCCCCAACAGGTGACATTTTTGTATTTATTGGTTCGTTACGTCGAATCATCGAATCAGCATTATTGGTCTATCGGTGCGATGACCGGTGCGATGACCGCGTTAGTGCTGATTTGATGATTTTACAAATTCGTAGTATTGAAAGGAAATATTTTCGCAATTGCCAATTAACTTAAATGTTTCGTCTCTTTTATTACTTTATTTACCAATAGTTTTAACTCAAACTTGATGTAACTTATATTATTAAGGGCTTTTATTTCAGAACTAGCCACCCAGAATGACTTTTAAAATACCTTAAATTCAATTTAACAAAAAAACTCGTCATTTTATATTTACGAAGGGGCATATTTTGCTCATCAGGGACATCAGATTGATCATCACTAAGTACAAGGCGTAAATGCATACAATGTAAATTATAATTCTTTTAATTTTAAAGTTTAAAATTGTATAACTTTGTAAAAAACCATCTGATTTTAATAAATAAGGTGTCAAAAGATTAAAAATGAAGAGACCTTTAAAAAGAGCTATCACACTATACCCCTTTCTATTTGAACCTTTAGAAGTTATATCCACCATTGAAACTGCAGGGTGACAGATACCTGTAAAATGTTTCCCCCAGTAAATCTAAATTGACGTGTTTTTTAGTTTTGCTAATACTACCGCAAAATACCGTAAAACAGTTTTGTTCACCTAGTTTGTTATACACGAAACACTGCGCTACGTAGAGGTGAATCTTAAAAAAATACCGTTTGTTGTAATATCAGTCTGTCGTCGCCAACGCCAAACAACAAGTAAGACCTACGTATTATTTTCGTTAGTTACATGTTGTATGGTTTCATGTTGGTTCGTATAAAAGCAGGATTAGTTCGTATAAAAGCAGGCTCAGATTTTCGAACTTAGACGAAAACAATCGAACGCGAATATATTCGCATGGAGTATTTCGCATACAACTTGAAAAATGCATTTTTGAACACTCACCGGAATTAAATTCGCATGCGATTTTGTAATCGTCAATTTTAGCATGGTCACGAGGTGGCAACGTTGTAAAGTTTCGAAATGAGCTAACTTCACAGCGTATTTTTATTTACTGTTAACTTCGTGCCGAAGCCATTTCCATCTGTCATATTAACCTAATCTTGCAAGTCACAAACAGCAGAGCAGAGATAGACATTAATATTTTTCTCTAGTACCTACTGCTTTAATTTTTCATCTGACAATCAACATGACATCAATTATAAAACGTGTGAATGTGTTTGTCGACCAAAAAAAAATGTTGTTAAGTGGCAAATTTACTAACGAATTTACATTCAAAAAAGCACAAGCTTTGTGGAATAACATTGCCACTATTTTAAATGGATGTCCAACAGGGGCCAAAAAGGGTTGGAAGCAGTGGCGCAAAGTAAGGTTATTTTCACTCTATAACTGATTAAAAGATTAAACATTTGAAATCAACTATTACAGTGTAGTTAAACGAACTAATTTACTTATGGTATAATTTTAGACTTGGCATGAAGGGACACGCCAAAAAAAAACAATGACATTAAAATTCACATGAATGCCACAGGTGGAGGGCCACCTATTAATATGATGTTGAATAGCGAAGAACAAAAGGTGGTCGAGCTAATTGGAACAGTGGCAATAGATGGTTACCAAAATATTGCAGAATCAGATTGCGAGTTTAATTTTACTGTAGACGAAACTCAATATAATAACCCCAACTTAGATATTAGTGTACCATCGACAAGCTATGAGGTTGTGGATGAAACACTAGTATCTACGTTGGGGAAAGAAGAAAACTCTGAAAACAATAGCTACACAGCAAACAAAAAGGTAAAGAAAAATTTTAAAGTACAAAGACTCGATAATGCTATATCCGCAAATAAAAAACTTATCAAGTTGACTAAGAGCCAGGCGAAAAACTACCAAGAACAAAAGTTAAAGTTGTATGAGAGCGAGGTGGTAGCTAAAGAAACCATTGCATTTGCCTTAAAGGATTTAGTGGCTACCATGAAAAGTCAATATAAATCAGAATAGCTATTTTATTTTGTTATAGAAAATATTGTTTGTTTTTTAATATAGTTTTTGTTAGAGTATCTTTATTTTTTTAGTATAGTTTGTAATAGAATATATATATTTGTTTTTTAGTATAGTTTTTGTTATAGAGTATCTTTGTTTTTTTTTAGTATCGTTTGTCATAGAATATATATATTTGTTTTTTAGTATAGTTTTTGTTATAGAGTATCTTTGTTTTTTTAGTATAGTTATAGAATATATATATTTATTTTTTTATATAGTCTCTATTATCTCACTAGAGCATATATTATGTTTGTTTTTTAGTATAATATATTTAGTTTGGTGTATATACGAGTATTAATTTTTGTAATAGTAATGTAATAGTAATTTTTTTTTGTCTGAAAAAGAATGTTTTATAATATAATATTTAGTTTAGATTATATATATAGCAAGTAGCAGTATATATATATATATATATATATATATATATATATATATATATATATATATATATATATATATATATATATATATATATATATACCATCCCACTACAGGTGTTCTTGCCTTGACATTGTGAGAATTGCTATATATATATATATATATATATATATATATATATATATATATATATATATATATATATATATATATATATATATATCCCACTCCGCAAGTTCTGCCCCTTGACGTGGCGAGTGGGCTTTGCGTGTCCCACGTGAGTTTAGAGGTTATGCCGACGGTAGCGTAGCTACTGGTAGGGCCACCCTTGTCGGACAAGGAATCAAGGAGACCCAGACAAAATGGGAACACACAACTGGCAGCGTCTGAGTCGGAGCAGCCGGCTGCAACGGCGGGACTGAAGTCGTTAGTCGTGGTGGAGACAACCAGTCTAGGGAGTGGTAACTGAACAAGACCCACTCACAGGAAAATATGATGTCGAATAAAACGGAAGATGTACCCCTGGGTGGGTAGGAGCCAATAGCACAATCCCACCCTGTAGATACAGGCAGCTCCACGGATTCTTGGGGGAGCAAAACGGCATTTTTCTCAGTGTTTCAGGTGGAAGACCAGGCCTGGACACAAGAACATACTACTGGTAAAACTATAGCTAGAGAGCAGATTACAGACGGCGATATAAATCCATTCAAACGACGTGACTCGTTAGTAAGGACACCACCAAGAGTAAGGTCTAACTCGCTCTCGGACTGCATATCGAGGAAATTAAGTACTACAAGAGGGGACTTAAATGAGACAGTAAAAAGGAAAAGACTTAACGAATCGCCTGAGAGTAAAACTGATTTAAATTTAATGAAACTAAAGGACACATTAAAAACAAAATGTATGAGAGATTAAGAAACTGGAAGGAGTGATCAAAGAAATGTACAAACCTAAAAGGAAATTCAGGATGCAACAATTAAGCTGAGCTACTTTGCAGAAGTTCTTCACACTGAAAAGATTTTGTGTCATATCTTGACACACCTCCGGTGAATGAGCTTCAAAAAAGGAAAATGATGAACTGAGAAGTCAAATGGAGCAACTAAAAACCTGTGAGTAAACATAATCACTGAGATGATGTATCTAAAGAAACACACAATGTGAAGAATGCCTAAAACAACAAATCTCAGGAATCTCAAACGAATGTCGTCTTTCATTAAGAATGAGGGACTATGAATTTTTAAAGAATACCCGATGAAGAGGGAAAGTGACGTGTTTACAAGTATTACAGAGTGTGCCAAGCCCATTTGGGAATCTCATCTGAAGAAGCTTTTGGTCTTACCATGCAATACCGCATTTACTTCAGAGAATTACAATATTAACAAAGCAATATGAAAATTTACAGAAAAAGAACACCTTTTAGAACAAAATACAAAGGAAGGGAGATGTTGCTACCATGAGTCTTACCTTAGGTTTTACAAAATAGAGATGGAAATAAGGTACAAAATTTAGAATATTTATTTTCCGATAATCTTAGAAGACTCCACAAAATGATGGGCGGAGGAACTAATGTTTACAGCTTTAAAGAAGACAAAAACTTATTATTGACAGCAACAGAGGTAGCATTGCTATACCAAGAATTAAAGGAATTAAGGTTCGAAAATTGACAGAATGCTAGGAATTTTATTTGGAAGTACGACTATAAAAATTATAAAGTATACGGAGAGGCAAGGAAATAAATCAAAGACATATAGCAATATAGCTAAAAGTAAAAGTACTATAGGAGGGGAGTTTCAAAAAGTGGAAAAAACAACGAGACCAAGGCAGGAGGGTGTGTTAATTAAAATGCCAAATAGTACATACTCGGAGCTATTAAAATCTGTTAAACAGGAGGGTGAACCCTGAAGAAATCGGTGTTGAGATTAAAGATATCAGGAAAACTAAAAACAACGAACTGCTACTGACGGTTAAAAATGGGGCAGGAAAAGCAGAAGTACTTAATAAGGTTATTAAAGAAAAAGTCACAGGAGCAACAACATCTCTATTGCTTAATAAAGGTTCTGCATTTAAAAAACTTAGACGAGGTAACTACAATAGAAGAAATAACAGCAGCTATATGTTCGGCTTTATCAATTGAAAAATGTGAAGTGGATGTCAGAGGGCTCAGACCTGCATATGGAGGAAAGCAAAATGCGACTGTAATAATAGCAAAAGACGAGGCAAATAAGTTATTACAGCTAGGTCAAATACCAATTGGATGGATGAATTGCAAGATGGCAGAAAGACAAAGAGAGATCAAGTGTTATAGATGTTGGCAATATGGTCACATTAAATCGCAGTGTGAAGGACCGGATAGATCCAGTCAATGTGTTAAGTGTAGCGAAACAGCCCATAAAGCAGTGGATTGTAAAAATGAACCTCACTGTATAAGTTGCAATCAAGGAGGGCACCAGACGGGGAGTAATAAGTGTCCAAAAATAAGGCAGTTACGAATGACAAAGCTGAGAAGTAATATTTCAAATCAAGATTAAAATCTTACAAATAAATACTAATAGAAGCAGACCAGCATTAGATTTAGCGCTTTTTACAGCTCAGAAATGGAAAGCTGATGTGTTAGTGGTATTGAACCTAATAAAAAACGCGATAAGAGATAGGGAAAGATTGGGTCTATGACAACGAGTTGAACAGCGCAATAAAAAAGTATTAAGGCCAAGTATCTTATAGTAGAACAAGGAAATGGATCCAGTTTTAGTTATATTAGTACAAGAAATGTGCCATGATTTATAGCTGCTACTCTTTCAGAAATGAGGAAATGTCTAATCTTTGAGAATATGTCTAACGAAGTTCAGGCAAGAATTAAAATGAGAAGAGAAAAAGCTATCATCACTGGTGACTTTCATGCAAAGTCTCCTCAGTGGGGTATGAACTTTACTGATCTAAGGGGACAAGTGGTAGTAGATTGGATGGCGACATGCAGTTTAAATGTAGCTAACAAAGGAAAAAAACCTACTTTTAGTAGTGGGAGTTATGGTTCAATTTTAGACTTAACAATTACTACTGAAGATGTATATATAGAACAATGGGAGGTTAGTGATACTGAATCACTTAGTGATCATAATTAAATAATTTTTGAATTAGTGGAAAAGAAGTTAAATATCTGCAAAAAAATAAAAAACCATGGGTGGCAAGTGGCAAAGCTAAACTATCAGAGGCTTGATGAAGCAATCTGTGTTAAAATTCGTGATGACAATAATGTGACTGTTAAGGGATTTACAAGAGCTTTGACCGATATTATTCGCAATTTATCGATACCTCAGAGAAAAAAATCTTATCAAGAAAAACCACCTGTTTTTTGGTGGAATAATGAAATAGCTGAGGCTCGGAAACAACTGTACGAAAAAACGAAGAGCGTATACACGTGAAAAACACAGAAATATAATTATATCAAACAATTTATGGTGTGAATATACAGAAGCAAAAAAGAAGCTTCAAAATCTGATTAAAAATCGAAACGTGACTGTTGGAAAAAACTATGCGAGTATTGCCACACCGATATTTTTGGGAAATGGGTATAAGATCGCGATGAAGAAATCCATGGATTTCCGCCCAACCCTCGGTTACCTATAGATGTAATGGAAATATTGTAAATGAATTGTTTCTAACAAAGCAAGATGTGGCAAATGACTGTGATAGTAAATACTTTGATATAGACTTTAGTGATGCTAAAAAACTGTGATACTAACAAATGTGATACAAACTGTGATATAAGGAAATACTGTGAAAAAAGAACGATAAAGACATTAATTTCTTACCTTTACACAAGAGGAACTCCAGATAGCTGCTCTGAAAATAAAAATCCGAAAAGCTGCTGGCCCAGGGCATATACCGCCTTATGAACTATTAAAAACGCGTGGTGCTTAACAAACCTGACTATGCACTGAAATTGTATAACTCTCTTGGGTAACTGCTATTTTTCCAGTAGAATGGAAGACTAGCAGATCTTGTTCTTATACCAAAAAATAATAAATTGCCTTTAGATAATTCTTCTTCCTATAGACCTATCAGCTTACTGGATGTGGAAAGTAAGCTCTACGTGAACACCTAATACTTAACAGATTACAAATTGAATTGGACAGAACTGGTGGCCTTCACAGAAGACAATATGGATTTAGAAGAGGTCTACAGACAACAGATGTGCTATGATTACACTTGATGTGAAAAACGCTTTAATAGTGCACCTGGAATAAAATCTTAAATGAGTTGGAGAACTAGATATATCGATGGAAGCATCTTGTACAATTAATATCATCATATCTGAGTGAAAGAAAATAAAACTTGGAATCGTGTGAGACCACTAAGATTGTGTCAATTTATGGTGGTGTTCCTCAAGGATCCGTCCTGGCCCAACCTTGTGGAACATTCTGTATATGATAGCTTGCTAGAGACCCCATGCCAGATGGAATTACACTGTTGGTTTTGCAGACGACATCGCCATGGTTGCTAAACTAGCTAGTAGTGAGGAATCCTTGGATGAATTTGGCTGACACCGGACTAAATGCGAGTAACAAAGTGGATGAGGAGGCAAAACCTCTCAACTTGCACCTCCTCATAAAACTGAAGCAGTTCTACTAACGACCAAGAGAAAATAGCTAGACTATATTTTAATGTAGAGCAAACAATAGTTAATCCAAGTAGTGCCATTAAATATCTTGGTGTATGGCCTGGGCTCAAACTGCTGACGTTCGGGGTACATATTGACAAAACTGTTGTTAAAGCGCAGAAGACGATATCGGCATTGACTAGTCTCATGCCGAATATCAGGGTCCTTAAACCCCTCCAGAAGGCGTATTCTGGCAAGTGTGGTACATTCGCAATTACTGTATGCAGCACCGGCATGGCATACTATAATGCAGAATAAAAACAACTGCAGAAACTTATAAGAGTGCAGAGAACAATATATGCATCAGAGTTTGCTGTGCATACAGAACAATATCTGAGTGAAGGTGCTTGCGTTGTAGCTAGAATTCCTCCAATAGAGCTTCTAATAAAAGAAAGACATGCAACTTACTGCGGGTTTGCCAAGGCAAGAAGCCTCGAAGTAAAATGATTACTGAGTGGCAAAATAAATGGGAAAATGGAAACATGGCAGATGGACATATAAACTTATCCTGAACATTGAAAAGTGGATTACTAGAGGCTACGGAGAAGTAGATCATACACATAACGCAAGCGTTGTCGGGTCATAGGTGCTTTGGTAAATATCTGTTTGTTCGAAAAAAGACCACACCTCAGTGTATATATTGTCATGCCGAAGATGACGCAGAACATACTTTATTTGAATGCCTTAAATGGGAATCAAATTAGAGATCAATATTTGCAAGATACAAAAAAGTTTTCAACATAGGATAGGAAATGTAGCAAATAGCTTAGTCGTGACGGGGAAAATGCTACAGGACAAAGTTACAATGATTATAAGACATATTATGGAAAATAAAGAGAAGGAGTCCCAGAGATGCAAAGTCCTGATAGAAAAGATTAAGGACAACGGCCGGATTTCTCATTGAAGCCAGAAATGCGAAGCGGGATTCAATGCGGTTCTGTGGCAGGGTAGAGGAGGGTTTTTTTAGCCGGTAAGAATCCGGCACTACCCTTTCGGGGTGTGGAAGATGTTTTCCCTCCTCAAAATAAAAAAAAATAAAAAAAAAGTATATATATATATAATTGTGTAATAGTATAATTTATTTTGTTTTAAAAAGAATATATTTGTTATTTTTTTATTATTGTTTTGTAATAGTATAGATGTTTTGTTTTAAAAAGGATGTTTGTTTTTTAGTACACTTTTTGGTATAGATACTTTTTTTTTACTTTTTGGTAGAATTTATTTATTTTTTTAATATGGTTTTTGCAATAGTATAGTTATCTTATTTTGATTTAAAAAGTATATTTTGTGTTATGTTGTTGATTTTAATTTATAAAAACTTTTTATTATGAAAGTTATAAAATAAGTATGGGTATAATAAAGAAAATATAACTTATATTTCGGCATTCAGTCCAAAGATGTTAATTATTTCACCATGTAGTCCGCCTTTTCGTACTACCTATCCACAAGATTTTAAAGACGAACGCGTCCCCACCACCAGCTCTGCGTCTAGCAGCTGAGACCCGTCAATGTGTGTCGTACGCCATCATTCGCCTTCTTGTGCTATCGCGAGATTGTTGTCGTGCGCCGCTCCGTCAAGATACGTAAGTAAACTAATCGAAATATTATCTTTTCTTTTTTGTAGTCATGGGTAAACCAAATCAAAAGAGACATCGATCCTCTAGTAGTATTAGTATTGAGTCAGATTCTTCCTTGTCAAAGAAAGAATTGTTAAAAAGACTCGAGAAATTAGAAAATCAGTATAAAGAAATCTAAACATGGCGGACGTTCCACGATCGCGTTCCCGTGCGGGCCGCAAAGAACGATCACGCCAGCATAGAAGGGAGAGCATCGCGGTCGTTCTCGATCGCGTTCCTGCACAGAACGTCGAGTACGGTCACGACAACGCTCTCTAGTTCATTTAATGCCGTGATGGAAAGGTCGTTTAGAGAATCCTCGCATTTTTCTGTGAGATCGTGATGGCAGCCCGAGATCCAAGCTGTCTCAGCAAACACAGCAGAGTGTAGCTCATATAGTCCGGGCGACATGACGACACAATCACCAAATATATCAGATGAACTGGTCATTCATAACGATATTACATTACCCTGAAGATGTTTTAAATATTTTAGAAGAAGACCCATCCTCGAAGGAAAACGAAAACATTTAGACTCCATGCAGCTCTACCAACAGATGGAGTCACATTCTAACTAACGGGTTGGCAAAAAGTGAAAGTTCACGACAATATAGTTCAAAAAGTACAAAATTCCATCAAATTGTAAATTGTTGTCACCCCCATTAGTTAATCCCGAAAATAAAGGAAATATTCCAAATAATATCAAGAAAAAAGACGAGGCCTATGTCTTTTGAGCTTCAGACAAAAACTGGGTTTAGCCTTTTAACTGCTTAGGAAAAGGAATAACTAGTATCTAACAGAAAGCGAAAAATTTACCTCCTGCTTACAAGGAAAAAACTACTTCCTGAGTTTAGTCGATTCGGGGCGATAATCTTTTAACAAGTTTATACACTGATTTGTCCATGGCACGTCAGTAGTTTTCTATATCCTTATAAGGAATAAGGACATGAAGGGAGTTACTGGAGAGAAATGTCCTCCGTCTGAGTTGCTTTTTGAGCCCGATTTATCCGGAAATAGTAAAAAACAGCAAAAAACTTACAAGCAGCGAGTAAAAAAAACATAAACCTTCCAGCTTCAACCTTTGTTTTAAACTCTCCGGCCCGGTCTCGGTACAAAAACATCAGGAAAAAGGGAGGGGGGCAAGGAAAGCAACTACAGCCAGCTATACTTCTTTAAACAGGTATCGCCCGGCCCGTCATCCGAGGAGACAGGGTCGTACAGAGGGCGGAACCTCGAAGGGAAATCAAAGAAAAGCACAAATGGAAAAAATAAATTTGGTAAGTACTAATATTATTTCAGGTAGACTTTGCAAGTTTTATGAAGAATGGACTACCATTACATCCAATAACATCATTCTTGAATGGATTAAAAGGGTATGTAATCCCATTAATTCAAGTTCAGTACAAACAAATCTTCCAAAACACCTTCCTTTCGAAAGTGGAACTTCTCCTTTTCTGTTCGAAGAAATAAATAAGTATTATTTATTTCTATTATTATTGTACGGGTGCGATCGTGAAGTGCGAGCCACTTTCTGGATCAATTTTTGTCATCATTCTTTTGGCAGATAAACCAAATGGACAAAAAGGTTTATACTTAACCTAAAAAAATTTTAATAAGCATGTAAATTCCCACATTTTAAGTTGGAAGATACTAGAACTGTTTTTTAAGGCTAATTCAAAAAAAGATTGTTTTCTTTCATCTATAGATTTAAAAGATGCTTATTTTTAGTATCTATGGCCGCTAAACATCGAAAATACTTACGATTTAAGCTTTAATGATACCTTTGTACGAGTTTACGTGTCTTCCCTTTGGTTTATCATCCGCACCTCACGCCTTCACCAAAATTTTAAAAACCGGTTATTAAGGAAACTCGGAATAAAAGGTATCACATGCATTAATTATTATTTAGATGATTTTTACTAATATTTGGCGACACTATGGCCGATTGTAAGCAAAAAGACAGAACTTACTGTTAAAATACTTGAGTCACTTGGCTTTATTATTAATCAAGAAAAAAAGTGTTTTAAATCCGTCCCAAACTTGCAAGTTTCTTTTTGGATTTATTTTTCATACGGACAGTCTCTACAGATTGAACTTCCCGTCGAAAAAAGAAAAAAACAAAATAATAGATCACATTAAATATTTTCAAAAAGGAAAGAGTGTTAAGATAAGACAGTTTGCGAAGTTCATTGGAATATTAGTATCAGCCTGTCCGGCAATAAAATACGGATGGCTCTATACCAAAATATTCGAGAGAGAAAATACAGGCTTTGGAAACAAAATAACATGAACTATACAAAAAATGACTAATTTTTTCACTCTGATTTAGTTTTGGTGGTTAAATAATATTAATTCCAAAACGATATTATTAAAAAGACTGTTTTCAGCTAGAAATCTACACTGATTCCTCCTCACAGGTTTGGGAGCACACTGCAATAACAACGAAAACACGCTTTTGGTTGGTGGACATTAGATGAAAGAGAAAACACATAAACCTTTTAGAATTGCAGGCGGTTTATTATGGGCTCAAATGTTTGCAAAACATTTAAGAAATTGCAGTGTTCTTGTAAGATGTGATAACACCACAGCCATTGCCTATAGAATCGTATGGGTAGTGTCCAATACACTCACTTCTCATGAGTTGTCAAAAAAGATTTGGCAATGGGTGTGAAGAACGCAATTTGTATTATTTGCGTCTTACATCAATACAAAAAAAAAAGACAACTGGAGGGCTGATTTGGAGTCTAGGTATTACAAGCCGGAAACAAAAGAATGGTCCCTAGCAGACTACCTTTTTTCTTTCATACAAGCTGAGCTAAGGACCTATTGAGGTAGACCTTTTGCTTCTAATAACAATGGCAAGTGTCCTAAGTACGTATCATCATGGTTAAAAGATTCAGGACTGCCATATGCATGTGATGCCTTGCCCACACTCGAGTGGACAAATTTAAAATTTTATGCTTTCCCTCCCTCTCGCTCATTCATTTTAAGAGTTTTGCAAAAAATAATATCAGATAAAGCTGAAGGTGTTTTGGTGATTCCTTATTGGCCAAGTCAAGTATGGTATCCACTCTTCAAAAAACTTTGTTGTAAAGAACCACTTATATTTAAACCAAATGTAAAACTACTGACTTCTCCTTTTAGCCTGGACCAGCATCCTCTATCTGCGAGTCTTTCCCTGGTAGCAGCGAGGCTATCTTTAATTCTTCAAGGAGTTCCTGAATGTGCAGTAGAAACAACTATACAGTCCTTATCAGCGTCTACCATTAAGCAGTATGGGACAACATAAACTTTGTGGAATTTTGTGAAATTCCAACCTAAACCCGTTTGTAGGTAACACCAAGATATTTTATCATTTTTACAGTCCATGTTAGGAAAATCAGATAATGTTTGGTTCTTTCAATCTTCACATAGATCGGCTTTAGCGTTAATACTCCCAGGATATCGGGAATAATAGGATAATAAAAAGGTTTATGAAGGGTGTGTCTAAAATTAGACCTCAGAAACCAGGTTATAATTTTACGTGGGATCCTAAGAAAATATTTGATTATTTTGAAAATCACCCCCAAACTCTTTTAAAACTTTATCAGTTAAGCTCATAACACTTTTAACATTAGCCACCGGTCAAAGAATTCAAACTTTATCCCTTATTAAATTATCTAACATAAAAGAGTGCGGGTCAAATATTCAGATTTTTATTGACGATCAAATAAAAACATCAGGTGTTGGTAGAAAACAACCCTGTTTGTTAATTCCTAAGTTTAGTGACAAACCAAGTTTATGTGTTCTTTCCTGCTTACAAAAATACATCGAAGAATCGCAAAAGATTAGGGAACCTAGTTGCGATAGGTTGTTCATAACTTTCCAAAAGCCTCACAAAGTTGCCTCCAAACAAACATTAAGTCGATGGGTTAAGTCTGCATTACATATGGCAGGCATCGATGTCAGTATTTTTAAGGCACATTCATGTAGACACGCTTCGACATCAGCAGCTCAAAGGGCTGGCGTCTCACTGGATATAATCAGAGATTCGGCAGGTTGGAGCAAGAACTCGGAGACTTTTGCAAAGTTCTATAACCGACCCCTAATGGAACGCGAAAAATTCGCAACAAATATTTTTAATATCTGAAGTAATGTTTTGTTTTAAAATATTTTTGATGTGAATAATATTATCTTTTGTTAATATATTTTTTGATACTGGTATAGTAGATTTTACCAAATATTATCTAGTTACTTTATACTTATAGGTACTTACTGTGTTAAAAGTAAAAAAAACTTTGTTCCTATTTCAAAGGCTGTATTATTATGTTAACGGGTGTGTTTTAAATATAGTGATTATTTGTGCATATTTTGCAAATGGTTTATAATTTCTTTTCCCCAAATTCATAACCAGCATAATATCTTTAAACATCTACATGGTGAAATAATTAACATGCTTTGACTGATGCCGAAATATAATTTAACGATCAAATGAACACCACCTGAAGTTCGATCGTGAATTATATGAGGCATCCAGTCCAAAAATGTTAATATCCCCCCCAACTACACCTCCCTACTGGTTATGAATTAAACCAAATTAAGCATTATTTAAACAAATGATGGCGTACGACATACACACGGACGGGTCTCAGCTGCTAGACGCAGAGCTGGTGGTGGGGACGCGTTCGTCTTTAAAATCTTGTGGATAGGTAGTACGAAAAGGCGGACTACATGGTGAAATAATGAGCATCTTTGGACTGGATGCCTCATATAATTACGATCGAACTTCAGGTAAGTTCATTTGATCGTTAAATAATTGTTGTTTTATTTTTATTATTTGACAATACAATAGTAATAAATTTCAGTTAAAATTATTCCTAATTATTAATTGTTGTAATCTTCTCCCCTGCAGCTAAATCTTTATCTACTCTATTTAAATTAATATTCTCATCATTTCTAGCATTATACGTTCCGTAATCAATTTCCATAATACAATCTTCATCATCATCTCCAAATTCAACAGGAGGAATATTATTTTTAGCACACATGTTATGTAATATTACACAACTGTTTTTAACAAAATAATTTTTCAGAAGCTGTTTCCGGTGACAATTAGCAATACTCGATTGTTTCAATGCTTCACGAAACCAGTATTTAATACTCCGTTACATCTTATATTGGTGAATTCTAATTCGAAGGAGAATGATAGGTGGGAGGGGTTAATCACTTCGATGCCCACAGATCCATTGTGTCCCCCCACTTTCTTGAATCATAACTCATCATACAGTCCCAGGGCTTTGACAAAGCCCAGGTATCTAGGATTTGTTTTATAGAAGTGGTTCATCATCATCTCCAATGTCAGTCAGGAGGAAAATTATGCTTGGCACGAATGGTTTTGCATAAGTCTCTAGCACAACTGTTGATAGGAGTGTACTGGTGTTTCACCATCTTACCACACAGAATCTACATTCGCCGTTTCTTCTTAGTTTCAATCCTACTGAGGTGTTTGTTGGGAGACAGTGTCACATATTAAAACCCCCAATGACAATCCGAAGATTGAACCTTACTTCAGACCCAGGAAGATCTGTGATTTTTTCTTGATCATAAACCCTCAGAAACTTCCTTCCAGAGTGTCCCTAGACCATTTACAAGATTTCCATTTCAGGGTTGCGGATGGAATCTTCCAAAGTTATGAAAGTTCCACTTTAGAGTTGGGTTACCACTTGGAAAGTAAGAACGGTTCTGGTCCAGTTAGGTGGAGTGTTCGCTCCTTTTCCTAGCTGAATTATTTTGCTTTTCATTGCCTTATATCCTTGGTGAGCAGGCACCCAGTTGCCGGAGAATGTTGTAATTTTGGCTAATTTATTCAGCTTCTCTATGCATTCTTTGACCAATTTCGAATTGATATCTTTATATTAAAGATCGAGTGCTGATTTGATGCTGGTTGTATCTTTCCTCTGGAGTCCCCTCTTGTGGGTTGTTAATTGGTGTCACCATCCAAGATCGCAAGGCATAACCAAAGTCACCTATAGATAGGAAATATAAATGTGAAATTTTATAGACAACCAAATAGGAATAAGATTTAAACAAATAACAATTTCCTTACCAAGAAAACAATATGCCTTATGGTCATTGTTATGGAGGTTTCGTATATATTGATACGCATTGCTATTTTTCCATATGTAGCTATCATGTGTGCTACCTGGAAACTTAGCACACACATTCAGAATAAGAAGGTCTGGATCACAAATCTAAAAAAAATTAACTTTATACATAAAATTGTTATATGTAGATGCAATGTCTATATAATAATTAAAAAATAAATAAGTATTTCTACCCAAGATAAAAATACCATTAGTTTGCTCCTGACAATTTGAGCGTAAATTCATTGCTTACTCTTATCTTTTTGCCTTTAGTAGGTTTTGAGCGTTGAGGGAGAGAGTTTTGAGTATGACAATTACACAAATATAATTATAATTTTTGACACAAATAACTTATAACTATTGTTAATGTCAATTTTTCTCTCATTTTAAGTTATATTTGGATTAAATTTATGGTGAGTAATATATTTCATACCAACTGTGTATTAATTAAATGATATCCTTGTTTCTGTTAACGTAAACAGCTTCTGGGATATAGTGCATCATTTATACGTGGTGGATAAATCTGCAATAAGGGTGCAGTCTACACATCCAATTACACCTACAAATCCCTGCCTTCTGTAAATCTAAATTATGATAGATTTTTTTTATTTGATGAAATATATTGGTATATTAACATAAATACATAATTTAGTTATACATATCTTGTCTTCTTAACAAATTCAGTTCGTTAATATTTTTGGGCAAACATACAAACTGGGATTAAATATTTGTGGTAAATTCAATGCATCTATAACTTCATGATTATTTTTGGAAACAGATGCTTGATTTATAGCATGATTAATATTCATTCCAATATCCCATTGATAACTTCCACTAGCAAAAAATCTGAGAGCTGTTAACACCTAAAAAAATAAAACACGAATTAAATTGATATTACATATTTTGTATTTATTTACCTTTCGAGGTATGTTAACTGCCGACTTTCTGCTTGGAGGGAGAAGATGGGGCCTCTAACATTTCTATTAAATTATAGGCTAATGGTTTTGTTAAACGATACAATTTAACAAATTGTTGATCATAATATATAATGATCAGAAGGATCTATAAACAAATGAAATCGCCTAGCAGGTTGGTTTGCTAAAATTTCAGCTTCTTCAAGAATATTTATTGCATTTAAATGCAATATATTATTAAGATCAACCATAATATCATATAAAAATCAGACATAAAACTAAAAAAACACACGAAAATACGCCTCGAATACCGTTTCGAATGGTCCTAACCTAACCGATACCTTTCATGCGAAAAAAATTGCATACGAACTGGAAGGGTGTGTTCGAAAATGTGGTTTATATTTTTCGTGCGACTTTTGGTAGTTTCCGTGCACGACTTTCGTTCGACTGAGTTCGAAAATGTGAGCCCAGACACTACTGACAGTAGCGAACCGAATACAAATTTATACCTATGTATGTATGTACCTGTTGTTGGCCCTACCACGTTCGCGTCTTTCACACAATTAAGAGCTAAAATGTCGGATGAAACGCAGCCATACGTACCTATCCCGAGTTAAATAAAACCGGTTAGAATACCTAAGGCTTTTGTTCGAAGCGACCTCGCGCGATCACTCGCTATAGTGATGTGCGCAGTCGATACATTTGTTTTTTTTACGCTTTCAATGATGGTATTTTTACGCTCTGGATCATTATTACATTCGAGAAACGCTGGGCGCTACCATCGGCTTCGCCGCTGTCGGCATTGTAGATTGCGGCCGAGCCCACACATCGCTATCATCTTTGTTGGGTTTGTATTCCTGTAATGGGGGCGCTGTTGGCACTGTTTTATTGGACACTGTCGCTACTACGATGCTGCCGCATCGGTTTTCAACGCCGACGCCAACGCCCGTTGCAACAGCAATGTCTTTGTCATAAACACAATATTCCTCTGCTGTCGTAGTACTGTTGTAGTGCTTTCGGGCAGCTTCGTCATATTCACTATTAAGATTAAAAAGTGGTAGAGGATGGTGTGGTGACGCAAGCCCTGTGTCGTTTCCCAATCTCACACCTAATGATGATATAAAACCAATAATAGAAGCACACAATAGGACGACAATGAGAAAATCGAGACGGGCACGAGATGCCATCGCCATGTATGTACGTACGTGTAGCGGCGGCGTGGCGCGGCGGCGTCGTATAGCCTACTCAGTAGGTAATAATGTAATGTATGGTACGATTGCTAGGTGTATATATAGGTACTAACCTATGTAATGATTTGACGAGGTAGATAAAACACTGAATACCAATCCGTTTTACAACCCAAACTAGTATAGGTAGAGATAGGAATAGTACTCGATATAGTCGCGATAACAAACTCAGTGGCGCAGTATACATCCGGCGGATATAATCAATCTTACATTTAAGGACCGTGACCGTGTATTATACTGCGCCACGGCACATGTTAGGCGCGAAAGGGGGTAATTTATCGCTTTAAGGATAAATAAAAAATACCATGCGCCGCAGGCGTGCTGTAACGCAATGTAAATCAATAAAAAAGATCAAATCATTAGAAATGAAATGAATTAGTGACCATTGCTCTACGGTCCGATAACCTCCGCTAGGCCATGCTGATTGTGATTGCTACGATCTACAATAATAATTAAACAGAAGATAAAACAAAACAAGTCGGCGTGGTCCGAATGAAGTGGCGGCAAACTGGCGATGGCGTAGATACCTACCCCTACAGTCTTACATACATGTATATGTAGGTACCCCCTATGTATTTACTTTTTACTCGACAGTAACAAGTAAACGTAAAAAAATCTATATACCTAGAATGCCTACTATGTATGTAAATACGTACATACCTGAATTGTGGAATCTGATATTCTGAAAGTATTGATCGTTCGTTATGGTGATAGCGGCATTTTTCGGCACTGGGTGCACTAGCGGAAATATAGCTGGGTACTCAATAAAATAAGTTTTGGGAGATGAACAATGAAAATTATTATCTATAGGTACATACTACAAAAAGAGCCGCGGCCGAACTAGGACACGCGGCGATGCAATGGAGAGCGCCGCGCAATATAACGTGCTAAATACTATTTGTTCTACTCATTGGCGTAGCATGGGATGGGCGGTGTGAGACCGAGGGACCGTCGGCGTCGATCGCGCCGCGTCGCGGCTTCGCGTCCTTTTATTTCTGCTTTTATTTATTTCTCCTCCTTATTGGCCGCAGGCAAATGGGGAAGTGGAAAATATAAATAAATCGCTAAAGAAACGGCTACAAATCAGTTACCTAAACAATGAGCGCGACTATAAACGCCAGATTATGGACTATATTACGATGTATAATGTTACAGCCCATGGAACAACAGGAAAGTCCCCATCAGAACCTTTATTTAACAGAAGAATAAAGGACAAAATTCCTTGCTTAGAAGATATAAATATAGAAACGTTGGACGAAGAAGTTTATGACCAAGACCTAGTTCAAAAAGATACAGGAAAAAGAAGAGAAGATAGCAGAAGAAGAGCAAATGAAAAGGAAATTAAACCAGGAGACATAGTCGTGGTAAAGAATACTTTCTTTCCACATAAACTGACAGCGAACTTTAGCAACATAGAATATAATGTTCTACAGCGAAATGAGAATGAGCTAACCCTATTCGGAGATGGAAGACGATCAAGCGAAATGTTGCCCACGTAAAAAAGATACCGGACACCTCACCTACCGTGGATCTACCCGAAGCTACTACGGACCCCTCAACATCGAGTTCAACACTTCCACCAACCCAACCGACCTCAGAAGATACGACCACATCAGAGCCGCTCCAGCATGGAGGCCAACCCGAAGAAGAGGACTCGAACGCACCCCGTGTAACTCCACTTGTTCTGGTGAAAAAAGGAGGGATGTGGCAACCAGCTGATGCCCGAAAATAAAAAAATGTTTATATGTTTTGCTGCGATATGAATCATCGATCGGACGGGTAGCGGGCGATGAGTATTTGTGTAGATAAGTTAGTTAGTACGTATTTGAGGGTTTTTTAGATATGATCTAGATACTACTACTAATAACTAGTGCAGAAATTGTTACTCGATTACTTACAAGGTATTACTTTTTATATTATTTGCAACGTTTGAAATTGATTAAAAAATTATTTGTAATGTTTGAAAAAATATAGCATATTCTACTGGGAGTAAAAATGTACTTTTGTGCCTCCATGTTTACGCTAGTCCGTCAA
This sequence comes from Sitophilus oryzae, assembly GCF_002938485.1. Classification (NCBI taxonomy): domain Eukaryota; kingdom Metazoa; phylum Arthropoda; class Insecta; order Coleoptera; family Curculionidae; genus Sitophilus; species Sitophilus oryzae. The sequence continues at coordinate 494,599 of NW_022146659.1, forward strand.
ACGTACAACCTCGTTAAAGAAGTATAATTTTTACACCTAATACCAATACGTTATTGTTCGGAAATAGTCTTAAGTCGAGAATGAAATTAGTATTATCTATTGTCAAAGTGTAAAATACTTACTGCAGGTAGAAATTCCGGTAGAAATTTGGAAAGAACTAGAAGATAAATTGATGAAGGAAGAAGTTATCTTGATCAATCTGCAGCTGTTTCAAAAAAGATATAAAACAGCATATTTTCTGACAACGATTTGAAGGTATAGTCTAACATCAAAAGGTTGCGAATGAAATGTATTCGAACATCGTTTTTTTATCACTTATACTATCACTTACTATATATTTGTCAAAATAAATCTCGGTCCTTTAGAAATATAATGGATTCACATGAAATTAAATCGGTCCAACATTTTAATTGAAGAATATACAAGAAGAAGGTAGGTAAATATGTGTTATACAAATCATTTTCGATATAGTTTTATAACATTTACAATTATTTTTCGATTTATTAAAAGTACTTAAACGTTACAATAGCAAGTGTAACATTTTATTTAATGATAGGGTAATATCTGTTATGGAAATATTTTTTATAGTTTTCTAGGACACATTTTTATAACTTTTACAGTTATTTTTCGATTTATTATTATATTATTTATTTAATAAAGTTGATATTTTTATTTAAATCACATGATTAAAATTTAAAAAATCACTTGATTTGGTTTGGTTTGGTTAAATATACAGTATTTTCAAAAATGTCAAAATATGAGAATCACCCTATAGCAGCGAATCTAATCAAGAAAGCCATATTTGGTTTTCACCACTATAATTTACTCAAAAAAAAATAGACCGGGACTGCTATATCAGATTTATTATATCTCATGTAGTTTATGAAATAGCTTATAGAAATATCCAAAATGATCCACCCTGTATACACACAAGCTACAACCACTGGACGTCAGTTTTATGGCACCCTTCCGTAAGGACGAGTGATACACGTAGCTATCTCAATGAGATTATCTTAGAATCTAATCCAGATAGCCATATTTGGTTTTCACCACTGTAATTTACTCAAAAAAATAGACCGGGACTGCTATATCAGATTTATTATATCTCATGTAGTTTATGAAATAGCTTATAGAAACATCCAAAATGATCCACCCTGTATACACATAAGCTACAACCACTGGACGTCAGTTTTATGGCCCCTTCAGTAAGGACGAGTGATATACGTAGCTTTCTCAATGAGATTATCTTAGAATCTAATCCAGATAGCCATATTTGGTTTTCACCACTGTAATTTACTCAAAAAAATACACGTAGCTATCTCAATGAGATTATCTTAGAATCTAATCCAGATAGCCATATTTGGTTTTCACCACTGTAATTTACTCAAAAAAATAGACCGGGACTGCTATATCAGATTTATTATATCTCATGTAGTTTATGAAATAGCTTATAGAAACATCCAAAATGATCCACCCTGTATACACATAAGCTACAACCACTGGACGTCAGTTTTATGGCACCCTTCCGTAAGGACGAGTGATACACGTAGCTATCTCAATGAGATTATCTTTGCATGCTTCGGTTAAGAATTTTTTCTTGTTATTTTTTTAAGTATGTATATGTTAATATCTGGGAAATAGCCATTTGGCAATGTCTATTTTTTCTCGGAGGGAGAGAATGTAGCATTTTCATTTTCCAGCATTAGAAACTTTGTTTTATAATAATGTTGCGTCGGTATTAACTAACAGAACACGAATGGAATACATGTAGAGAATTGTGCATGATTTTAGAGCCATGCGCGAAAGTTACTACAGCGATGAGCAGTGAAAATTATATTACTGCTAGCAAAATAATTCCAATAACACGCGGGCTAAGGTTTCTACTTACCAAGCTCTCGAATGATGTAAAGATCAATTTAATAAAATTAGTAGTGCAAGCATTATTGGATGGCATTCCTACTAGGTATTCAAACCTAGAAAAAAGTAAATCTCTAGTGTTGTGTGCCTTTCGTGACACAATATACAAACATCATTTGTCTAAGGATGAAAAAACTACAGACTGGATAAAGAAAAGCACTATTCAGTTGGTTGCAGGAATAATTAGCAAGGAAAGTGCTGTCACGAACTATGTAACAATTAACGAAGCAGGCACTTCTGGCTCTTTACCCAGTCTTGAATCAAATCCCGAAAAGAAGAAAATATCAATTTGGGATTATTACGATAATATTATTAATACAGTAAAACCTAAAGGAACTTGAACATCACTGGCCATTCAAGAGGTTCAGAGATATATGGATGACGATCTCATTCCAAGGAAAAATAATCCTTTGCAGTGGTGGAAGGACCATAAATATTTTTACCCAAATTTGGCCCATTTAGTGAGAACTAACTGTAATATGGTAGCGACATCAGTGTCGTGTGAGCGCATCTTTTCCAAGACTGGAAATATAATTTCGGACCGAAGAACCCGGCTTACCACAACAAAAGTGAAAGAATTAGTATTCTTAAATATGAACATGAAATAAATAGACGTCTTTACTTAGAGCCATATGTATTATTGTTTCACGTTACAACTTGTTTTTTTAATCATGTATTTATTTTAAAAATGTTTTAGTTACTTTTGTCTTGCGTAAAAAATAAAATAAATCTAATATTTAAATAAAAGTTTTCAACTTTTTGTGTTATATTATACTGAATTACTGAAAACAAATGTTAATATCATTCGGTAATTTAGAAAATAATGATTCCTTCTTTACGTTACAAAACCTAAGATAACGATTACATGACAATATTCCCAATTATTGTTACAACTTTTATTTCAAACCAGTACTTTATTAAATTGAAACACCCTGTATATACTACTAAACAAACTCTGTACAAATATCGGAATCCAATAAAGGCGAAAGTCATCAAAGGTTTCTTCTAAAATTAAAGGAATTTTTAATAAATATGTGATTCTGTTATTAAGTATGTAACATTCAACTTCGATTAAATTTTTATACAGAAAGATATTTTCCAAAGTGGCATTTAATGGCATTTTACTTATTCCTACAATATTTTTGAGAAATAACAGATCCATCTTGTGTATTTTCTTGATACCTTACCTTTGCGGGAGCGTATGTTCGAGATTGCTGTTCAATGAAAAAGTTGTGCAAAGCACAAGCAGCCATTACTACTTTTTCAATATTCTGTGGTTCTAAATTAATTTGGGTATGAAAGATACGAAATCGTGAGGCAAGTATACCAAAAACGTTTTCTATCATATGCCTTGCTCGGGATAATATATCTTTGAAAACCTCTTTGCCTGCTGTATCCAATAGTCCTTGCCTATGGTTTTAAAATATTAGTGGTAAGAGGAAACGCATCATCTGCAACGAATACATACGGAATGTTTCCGAAATTTTCACTGACATCGTCAGGTTGAGGAATATGCAAATTCTCATTCACTAGTTTTTCATAGAAAGATGTATTCTGATGCCACCATCGGAAATCCGTCCATTTGTTCCAAAATTCACCAGAAGAAATCGGTAGTTTACGTCAACTATAGCTAGAAGAACCATACTGTGTCTGCCCTTGTAGTTATAATTATATGATCCAGAGTTCTCTGGGGGAATTACGTCAATGTGTTTGCCATCCATGGCGCCGATGCAGTGTGGGAATTGCCATTTTTCTTTAAAACAGTTTCTTCTGATTTGGGAAACTGAAATAAAAAGGCATTGATAAGCAAATGTTGAAATCAATTAGATTTTTCAGGAATCCAGCGACGAACCACCCCCAGATGGAGAAGGACCGAAGACTGACGCTGAAAGCTCGACAACTACGATTGAAGAAGAGGCAAAAAAAAACAAAGCAGCCCATAATCTCAAGACCCGGTTCCAATAAGAAACAAAAGAAAAATGACGACCTAGCAGCAGAAACGTTGATGACAGTACGTGAATATTTCAAAACACCCAAGGAACAACTTGACCGTTTCGATTTGTTGAGAAAAAGTATTGCAGTAAAGTTAAGAGGTTTATAAAAGCGTCAGGCCCTCATTGCAGAAAAAAGGATAAGTGACATAGTATTTGAGGCGGAAACGGGTGTTATAAACACACCTTCACTTTATTGTTATAGTTCATCTGCAAGTTAAAGTCCTAATACTACCCCATGTCCCACACCGTCTCCAACATATAGCCAAGGTTCATTTATATCAGCAAGGCAGAATCCTAATGTTGCCCCATATAACGCACCATCTGCATCATATGCGGAAGGTTCATTTACACAGGTTCATCATGATGATTGTGAAGTGAACAGGTATTACTTTCTTCGGACAATACGGCATCCTATTTTTCTCAATTTAATTGTGCTTGATGAAAAATAAAGAAAACCAGTTTATTTCAGATGTTAGTGTAACAGTCAAATTTCCTCGCAACGACCTCTGTGTGCTGGCTCATAAATTGGCGCAGGTGGCTGTTGTTTTTGCATCATGTTTACTATAATTTTATTGTTAAATATTATTTTATTTAAATTTTACGATTATGCAACCCGATATACACCGCGATATTCTACATATATTGTCACTGATGCCGACCAGCTGTAGGCTTTTTGTCCATCTCTCTATATCTTTGACCATCACCTCCGTCACTTGTCACTGTCAGATCAAATCAAATGTTTTTGGATTTATTTATCCTTTGTTTTGGTTATTGAAATTTTATAATTATCAGATAAAATTTCGTAGTTAAATTGGTTATTTTTGATGTGGATCGCAGTGTGCAATTCGTTCTTTTAATTGTGGAATTTCTGAGTTTAGTTCGTTCATTGACCGGCTATGGAATATGGCTGAAGAGAAAACATCATTTTTTATTTATGCCTTTTTGTGAGTTGGACTAGTCAAGATATATAGTTCTCTATCTATATCCTGGAGGGAGGTTTCCGGTTGAAATCTGATTTTGTGAAAGAAATCGAATCCTTGGATCACTTCTTGTGTATCCACCGTCAGAATATCGTCGTGAAGAACTGGCTGCCGTTTCGTGAAGCATTCCCTGTTGGTGAATAGCAGGTCTTCGTAAAGAAGGATTAAGGCTTCCGAAACACATTTGGTCAGAGACGTGGTTGGATTTTGTTGAGTTGACATGGACCACCGGCCAATTTCCGTAAGGGATTAAATAGCCAAATTCTCCGACCGATATTCCGATTCCACGTGCCCAAGAAGTCCCCGAATAGTTCCAAGGTATGCTATAATTCTTCTGCCTATTCTAAGTCAATGCTCAACTGATTTTTGTTCATATTGTTGACTGGTTTTCGACTTTTCCACGCCCACGTGGTGTAGAAAGATTAGTTGAGTGTTATCTTTCTTAAGTCTTATTTGGTTGTTCGTAATTGTAGAGCAAGAAGACCGATCCAGACAGTAGTACACAGAACAGTCCAGAATTCCATCCTGTTGTCCGTGTAGAGGTACCCGTTGGACATCATAAACCCTCGTTGAGGTAAAGTTCAAATTTGCTTAGTCCTTCTTTATTACCTTTATTAACTCCTACACGTTGTGCTAGTCCTTGTTCTATAATTGAGGCACCTTTCTAAGACAACCAATGTTATTTAAGGTTTTTTATGTTCACCTTTTGAAGTCCTACACCTGGCCGGCACCCGTACGTCTGCTGACATCCGTGGGCTCCAGTGACATCACATCGAGCTGCTGTACACCGTCGTAGCCACCCATAGCTATACACCATAGCTCAGCCGGAGGAACTTCCGAGTTGTTTCAAGTTTATACAACCCTTGGAGTAAGACTGTTTAGATTAGTATAATTTTAGATTTGATATTTGTAATCCACCCAGGATTTTGTACTTAGTTTAAGTAAGGGGGATTATGACGTCATACTTTTAGTTAGTTTTCTTGATTTAAATTTTATTCTACTTTTCAACTTTTATTCGTTTCCATTTCTTTAAATATTAACTTTTAATATTTTATTATTATTTGCAGTCTAGTCTCATAGTTAAGTTAGAGTCACTTAAGTTTAATGAGTTATAGCATATTTGAAGTTCATGGTAGTTGCACTCAACAGTTCGAGGTTAGTGTTGAAATCTACTTAATAGTTACATCTTTATTGCCGAGTTCATAGAGTATAATCTGGTGGCGCCCTTTTATTGATATCTTTGAACCCCGACCACCCGGCTGTTAAAATTAAAAAGCTAGTGGCCTCTATGTAACTCATTCTGCATTAAGTAAACTTGTGTTTTATTGAACTTCAAATTAGAAAGGGCGTGGCATTAGATTAAGTGAATTCCTTTAAAAATGTACCCACTGAAAAAAATAAAATAAATTTGAAAATTAAAAAAAACTGCTTTTTTCTATTTTTAATTTAAAAGAAAATGTAAATTCAGTAATACTGCAGTACATGATTTTCTTTTCTTTTTAAGATTTTTGATTTTTTTACAACAACTTTCTGAAAAAAACACCAAAAGTTATATTCTACGCATTTAAATACCATTGTTCTATTAATAATTTATATTGATTTGAATTACATCGTGTTACAACGCTTTTTCTATACAAATTCTAAGAAGATTCTAGACTTTTTCATCATACTTAAGGATTTCATCAAAAACTAGTTCTTTTGCATCGTTTTGATAATTTCTTATAAAAGGCATTGTAATACGAATAAATCGACTTTTGCTCTCTGTAAAATCTTTGTTATAATTCTGTTGTTTAAAAATAAAAAGTTATTTTCGCTCGAATACTTCTAATTTTATTTTTTTTTTTAAATGTTTTGAATAAACTTGAAAATTTAACTGGGGCTGTCGGTAGGATAGCAAAAACAAGCTATTCAGGAAGAAATCCAGAACAGTGTCAAAATTGCAATCTTGGGGTCAGTGCCAATTCCCATTGGAACAAGAAGACTGATCGTTCGTTTTAACGATTCACCAAGGCAACCGAACACTCCAGAAGAAAATAACAACACCAAAAGGCCAATAGGAGAACAAGAATCGTCTCACGTCAAAAAGGTGAAGAGTCCCGAGGAACAAACATAGTCCAACGGCTCAAGACAGCAGAAACAAAGGTCAGATCCCGAAGAACAAAAATCCTCGGAAGGATCACAGGAAGCAGAGTCCAGGCCTAAAGAGCGGGTCACGGGAACAAAAATCGTCCTAGTCCTAGTCCTGTTGGTGCGAGTCCGGAACAAGCATCGTCCAAAGGCTTATAAATATAAGATAAGTGAACTTTATTTTTAGAAGAAAAAAAACCATTTTGAATTGCGATATTTTTAAAGATTTTAAAATTTTGAATTTTTGATTGAATTATTACAATATATTATTGTGAAGATTATCAAAATAAAATTAAAATTTAATTAAGAAAAATTAATAATTACGAATATAGAAATATTTATAAGACAATTAAAAATATAATAATTAGATAATTAAAAATATAATAATTAGTTGTATAGATTAAGATTTAGTAATTTTAAAAAATAACAATGACTGAAATACACTATCAATTAATCAGATTCCAAGCCGATAATATTCCGAAATTTGATGGAAATCCAAAACAAATTAATAGATTTATTAACGCTTGTGAAAAAATCATCAAGATACTAATAATCCAAACTCTGAAATTAATATATTTTTATTAGACACAATTTTAAGTAAATTAATAAATAGAGCAGCAGATTTAATATATTCTAGAATAGAGTTAAATAATTGGAATTCGATAAAAAATGCTATAATAAATACATTTTCAGATCAAAGATCGATAGACTGTGTTTTACAAGATATATTAACGTTAAGACCGAATAAAAACGAATCATCTCAACAATCTGGTATTAGATTGCAAGATATGAGAAGTTTACTATTTTCAAAAATAAATATGTCTGACGATCCGCGAGAAATTAAAATATTAAAAATTAGAGAATATGATAATTTAGTTTTAAAAACATTTATTAATGGTTTAAATTATAATACACAATTAATTGTCAGATTAAAAAATCTTATTAATATCGAAGAGGCAATGAGTTATGCTTAAGAAGAAGAAAATTTTTTGTATTATAAAAATAGACAACCACATTATACTGCTAATGTGAGTAGAAATAATAATAATAATTTTTCAAGACATAATAACAATTTTTCTAGAAATAATAACTTAAATAATAATTTTCAGAATAGACAAATGCATAATTCAAATTTTAATAGAAATAATTTTAACCGTTTTAGTAATCAAAATTTTAATAATTTTAATCATAATAACAATAATACTAATCGAAATAATTTTACAGGTTTTGGTCAGTTTAGATCAAATTCTGGCAATGTATATAACGTTAATAATAGACAAAATTCAGCTAATAGAAGATTTACTAACTTAAATAATAATAACTTTAATAACAATAATTTTAATAGAAATAATAGAGTAGAACCAATGGATATTTCATCTGGCAATACAATTTTAAATGATTACCAAAATAACAGATACAATAGAAACAATCCTAACGGAAATCCATTAATATTTAAGGAAATTAATAATCATACAGTACAATCTAAAAATGATAAAAATTATGTAAATTTTCCAGAAGCTTCAACGTCAAAACACCCAACGTAATAATATTAAATAATAGTGAATATTCTAATTTACCAATTATCTTTATCCCCGATATAAAAGCAAAAGTTTTAATAGATACAGGTAGTGGAAAAGGTTTTATTAAACCAGAATTAGCATATAAATTTTATTCTAAATATATTAAAAATGAAACATTTTCAGTAAAGACAGCTCACGCAATATCAGTTCATGATAAAGTAATAAATATTCCTATTTTTAGTTGTTTCAATACAAAAGGTTTTCATAAATTTTACTTATTTGATTTTTCTCATAAATATGATGGTAGGTATAGAATTTTTAATTCAAATAAACGCAATAATAGATATAAAAAATAATTGTTTACATACATCTGAAGTTAATATGCCAGTTTATTTTGCGTCTCTCTCTCTCTCTCTCTCTCACACACACACACACACACACACACATACACTCTCTCACTTAATTATTCTATTTCTCTCTTACTCTCTTAGTTAATTACTCTCTCTATCTCTCTAAGTTAATTATTATATTCTATAATATTTTATTTTCTCACCTTATAAAGTAAAAATATAATAATTATTTTCTCATATAATATTCTATTGTAGAATATATCATTCTCTCTCTCTCTCTCAGTTAATTATTATATTCTATAATATTTTATTTTCTCACATTATAGCATTCCATTTCTCTCTTACGCTCTAATTAATTATTATACTCATTTTCGTTATGTCTGCAGACGCTCGCAAATTAAAAACTCTTATAGCTCAACGCTCTGTAGAACTTACTAAAATTAAAGAACTTAAAAAATCCGCTGATCAAGTTCTTGAAGATCCAAATTTTCACCCTAACTTTAGATGTAGAGCAAAACACTTAGAAGATATTTATAAAACTTTTGATAAGATTCATAATAATATAATTTTATTAGTTTCCGCACAGGATAATGGCGATATTGATCCTCATGTCAAAATTCGAACTGAATTTAATGATTATTATTTTCACATTGAAGCATTATTCACAAATTTATTTCCGCAAACGAAATCGGAGCTGGATACTACACAATTACAAAACACTACTGCTCAATGTTCAGTAAAACTTCCTAAAATTGAGGTACCCCATTTTGATGGTGAATTTAAACATTGGCAAACATTTATCGATATGTTTGATTCTCTTATACGCTGTAACTCATGTCTTAGTGATATATCGAAATACAACTATCTAGTGAGTTTCTTACGAGGTCCTCCTTTAGCTTTGGTATCTAGTACTCCACTTGCCAATCAAAATTATAATATAGCATATCAAGCCTTAAAAAATAAGTACGATAAGAAACGTTTGATTGCAAAAGCTCACTGGCAGGCTCTAGAAAATATTAAGCCCATCTCTAACGAAAATAATCATGAAGCTCTAAGAAATATGATTGATATTTATATTCGTAATATTACAATTTTAAATAACTTGGGTTTTCCCACAGAGAGCTGGAGTTTTGTGCTATTTAATATGATTTATGATAGACTTCCAGAAATTTTGCAAACTAATTTTGAACTGGAATGTGGCTCTGTTTTATCACAAGACATGCTATACCTCATATCATACGATACACTCATTGAATTTTTAGAAAAACAATGTTCAGCTAAAGATACAATCTCTCTAACTAAATCGTTTTCTCATTTTAATAAAAATAGTAATTATGACAAAACTAAAACTAAGTATTCTCAAAAAGGTTATAAAAATAAACCTACCTCTTCCTTTGTTGTCAACACTCAGTTGAAACAAAATTTAACTTGTCAAGTTTGTAACAAGGATGATTTTATTTATAACTGTTCAGATTTTATTGCTTTTACTCCAAAACAGAGATATGATTTAATTAAATCCCGAAGTTGGTGCTCAAACTGTCTAGGCACTAGACATTCTTCTAAGAGTTGTAATTCTCGTTCCTCATGCCTAACTTGTGGCAAAAAACATCATTCGCTTTTACATTTCGAAGGTCAAATAACAACTCCTGTAAACGTTCCTCCATCCACTTCATCGCAAACTCTTCCAATTCTGCGAGCAAGCAGCTCTATCTCAGAAGTTGTATCTACAAATTTATTTGCAAAACATAAGAATAAAGCTCTTCTTTCTACAGCATTAATCAATGTTCAAGATGCGTGGGGTAATTTTCATGTAATACTGTAATTGACAGTGGAAGTGAAAGTCACTTTATTTCAAAATCTTGTTTTAATAAATTAGGTTTATCTAAATTTTTCCTCCCCATCCAGTTGTGTGGCATCGGGAAAAATATTTCCAAAGGTTCTCACGGTGTTAGATGCAACATTAAACCTGTTGGAAAGTCTGATCCGGTCTACTCCTTGGAGTTTATCATATTAAATGAAATTAGTGATAATTTACCGATTAATTCTCTTCCCGTTGAACAGTTCTCAAAGTTTTCTCAATTGCCCATAGCTGATCCCAACTTTCACCTCTCTAAACCCGTAGATATACTTTTGGGCGCAGATATTTATGGTTTCTTGATAACAGGAAACAAACTCCTCTCAGATCCAGATCAACCCGTCGCTTTAGAAACTATATTTGGATGGATAATTACAGGAAGAGTTAAAACATCTAGTGTTTCGCACTCTGTAAACTTATACTTTCTTACCTCTTATGCTTCCTTGGATCAATCACTTCAAAGATTCTGGGAGTTAGAGGCCGTTCCACAATCCTCGACGCTTTCTTCAGATGAAAAGCTTGCCGAAGAACGCTTTTATAAAACATTTTCACGCACTCTTTCTGGACGTTATAAAGTATATTTACCATTTAAAACTTTGGAACCGATCTTTGAAGGTTCTAGAGATGTCGCCCTTCGTAGATTTTTCTCGCTCGAAAAACGATTGCTTCGAAACCCCCAACTTTATTCTCAATATTCTAATTACATGCGTGAATATTTAGATTCTCAATATATGATTGCCGTGCAAAATACTTCTCCCAACGCTTATTCTTATTATCTGCCTCATCATTGCGTAATCCGACCAGATAGTCTCACGACCAAACTTAGAGTTGTCTTTGATGCTTCCGCTCGAGATTACACAAATAAATCTTTGAATGACACTCTCTTAACTGGGCCAAAATTACAGTCAGATATTTTATCTATTTTGCTTCGATTTAGATCGCATTTGATTGTATTTGCTAGCGATATTAAACAAATGTTTAGTCAAATTCTTGTTAATGAAAATCATACTGAATACCTCAAAATTTTATGGCGATTTAACGCTAATGAGCTCATTCAAGAATACAAACTTACTCGTGTTACTTTTGGTTTAAGCTGTAGCCCATTTTTAGCCATTCGAGTTATAAAACAAATTGCTTCAGAAAATTTAGTAAAATATCCCGAAGCATCAAAAATTTTAGATATGGATACGTATGTCGATGATATTATATCTGGTTGCGATTCTGTTTCTCTTGCTATAAAAATTCAACACGATCTCATTTCTATACTCAAACACAGCGGTTTTGAACTTAGAAAATGGACTTCGAATAGCTCAGATTTTCTTTCTCAGTTATCTCCAAATGAATGCAAAATGGATTCTTCTCTCTCTTTAAATATAAATTCTCTTTCTTCCTCTAAAGTTCTAGGACTAAACTGGAATCCCTCTACAGATGAATTTTTCTTTGATTCACCAGCGTTGTCCTTGACAAACAAAATCTGTAACAAACGCAATATTCTTTCACAACTCGCAAGCATATTCGATCCCTGTGGCATGTTCTTTCCTCTCACTCTTCACATAAAACTGATTATACAAGATTTGTGGAAGCTAGGTATAAATTGGGATGATCCTGCTCCCAATAACATTGCTACATCTTGGCATCAACTCGTTCAAGAATTACCTTGTATTTTCTCTCTCAAAGTTCCTCGATATTTTCTCACTCTCAAATATTTATCCCTGGAAGTACATGGTTTTTGTGATGCTAGTGAAAAAGGCTATTGTGCAGTAATTTATTTCAGGATAATTCTTCCAGATAACTCTGTAAAAACAAATTTTGTCTGCGCTAAAGGCAAAGTAGCTCCACTCAAAAAAATCTCAATTCCAAGACTGGAACTCTGTGCAGCCTTACTTCTGACCAGGTTAATTGATTTCGTTAGAACTTCTCTTACTAATAAACTTATTAATGTTAGTACGATTGCATGGTCCGACTCGATGGTTGTTTTGCATTGGCTTAAAAGTGAACCATATAAGTGGAACACCTTTGTAAGCAATCGAATTTCCCAAATTCAAGAGAAATTACCTCCTTCTTGTTGGCGTCATGTAGTCTCCAAAGACAAACCCGCTGATCCAGGTTCTCGTGGTCTTCAACCTAGTGAGTTACTTGACAATGCCTTATGGTGGGCGGGACCTCCATGGCTAAGCCAACCGGAATCTTATTGGCCGCAATCAATTTTTACTTTCCCTGAAACTGAAGAAGAACAACGAAAAGTTATATTGACATGTACTTCACAGCCCTCATTGTTTGATACTCTCTTTGAAAAGTTCTCTTCTTTCTCTAAAATTATAAATATTGTCACGTTTTGCAGACGCTTTCTCTATAATACTCGACATTCTAAATCTCGTAAAACCTCTCCTCTCTAGAAATTTGAAATAAATGAAACTCTAGAACAGTAGTTCCCAAACTTATTTTTCTCGTGGACCACTTTCAAAATTTTACTGGTTTCGGTGGACCCCCTGCTGCTACATTTCTACCACATTCTTAAAGTCGCCAAAAAATAAAAATTGTGTCACTTCTGAGTTCTGTCCCTATATTCCGATATGTAAAATAAAAACGAAAAATGGTACATTTTATATCACTTTATTTATTAAAAGAATAGAATTACAAGAAAAATATTAAGGTAATATAGGTTCAGGTCATAATTTTAATTAATGGGAAGGATGTATCTGATGGAGTGTCAGCAAACGATCAATGTTTGGCTTTATTTTTTGTGAGCAATAAACCGCAAATCCCCCGCTCTGTGATGTTTAATTTGCTCTTTTTTTTGTTAAGAGGTTTGTAACGGCACTAAAACTCCTTTCGACAAGGTATGACGAGGGAAAAGCTATTAAAAATTTCCTTGCGATTTCCCACAGTCCAGGATATTTTTCGGGTATTTCTGCTTGCAGCCAAAATGTTGGGTAGCCTTTTCTAAATTTCACCTTCAGCTCCTCATTAGTGCTTAGCTCGAGCAGCTCCTCTTGTAATACAACATTGGCCACTTCCGTTTCATCAAATGGATTTATGATCCATGGTGGTATATCCATCGTCAGTATATCTTCAAACCTGGTTTTGAAGTCATCATGCAGAGCACTTAAATGTTGACTGTAGGTATGGATATCCTCATCAATACATTCTACCTGCGACAAGTTTGGAAATTGAGAGAATTCGCGCCGACTAATGTTTTGCTTCATAAATTTCAATTTCCCAAGAAAAGCCGAAATTATCCCCTTTGTTTTTATTAAATTCAGGCTGTCCCCTTGTAACTGCAAGTTAATATCATTAAATTTTTTAAACAAATCTGTCAAATACGCAATGTCTGCTTTGAATTTGATCAAGTTTTCTTTTAAATCTGGATCTCTACTTTCTAAGAACTCTAATATGGAATCGAAAACAGAGTAAAATCTCGTTAAGCATGCACCTTTCGACAACCAGCGTACTTCAGTATGTAAGAGCAGTCGTTGGAAGTCTTCATCATTTTCGTCGCACAATTGAGCAAATAAACGCGTATTCAATGCATTGCTTCTGATTTTGTTGACAGCTTTTATTACAAAATGAAGAGATTGGTTCAACCTGTCACTTAAATGTTTTGCCACAAGATGTTGTCGGTGGATTACGCAATGAATAGCTGTAAGTCCTGGTATAATTCTTTTGAGATGACTTATAAACCCACGATATCGCCCGACCATTGCAGGAGCTCCGTCTGTTGCCACTGAAATAATGTTTGTAAATGGGATCGATTTTTCCGTAAAAAAATTACTCAGGACATTAAATATTGATTCGCCTTTAGTGTCAGTCTCCAAAGTTCTGGCAAATAGCAATTCTTCGTGAATTTCTTCCTCAACAATAAATCGGACATATGCCAATAGTAATGCTTCATTACTGGGTAACGTTGACTCGTCCAGTTGTATAGAAAAATGAGTTTTTTGCAGATGATTGCACAAAAAGCTTTCGATATCAGAGCTCATTTCATCAATGCGTCTTTGTACAGTATTGTTACTTAATGGAATTCTTTTTAGTACGTCAAATGGAGATTTGTGCAAAACAGTTTTTAAAACCTCTTCAACAGCGGGTAAAATTAATTGTTCTCCGATAGTGTGCGGTTTTCCAGATTTTGCTATAAGTAATGAGATATTGTAAGATGCCCGCAAGCCATCATCGTTACTTTGAGATGTTGAAGCGAACATACTGTGCATGGTGGGTCTCTTTCCATATTTTTCTTTCAATGTTTGAAAATATTTTAAATCTTTACCTATTTTATCAGTATGACACCTTTTTAGATGATCTTCGAGCTTTGATGGTTTCATAGAGTCATTGCTCAAAACTTTGTTGCATAATAGGCACATGGGCAATTGTTTGTCTGCCTCTGATGGAACAAAACCATATTTCAAATAATCGATACTATATTGTCGACATTTTTTCTTTGCTGTAGCCATGTTTCGTGTCAGTTACCTTACCTGTAAAAAAAAATGTTTTAGTAACCAAGTTTTTTCTGAATATAGGTATCACACCGCAGCCTTTGTCAGCACGCGGAAATAGAATTACGGCTTGTAAAGGGACCAACTAATAAACCGCTGAGACAAATACAGACGTTTTCACAAAACGGTATCAATTTTAAAGTACATAATTTACCACTAATTTTTAATAGTATAAATAAAAATTGGTGTACTCAGTATCGAATACTGATCATATTTGTGTAGGAAAAATAAAAGTCGAAATCCCAAAATTGTCCATAAAACGATAACTAACATTTTATTAAATCAATGAGTTCACGCGCTCCGTGTATTTGCGTATTTTTTGTCTGCGGCTTCATTGTTAAAGCGTGACAAACTGGCATCGAAGTCAAGCCCCGCCCTTTTTCCCGTCGCCCGCGCACCGCTCGCTCTTTCCGAAAAGGAATAGTTTTGATAAAATAGTTACTTCAAAACCAATTTAAAATGATTATGAAATTACTGTTTTATAAAATTAGTAGTTATTTGCAAGAAAAATTACAAAATTAATTGCTCTGCAATATTGCTTATTCGGCCTTTTTAGAGAGGCAGTGTTTCTCTCGTGAAAAAACAATTGAATAAAACGTGCTGTGTTTGTCTTCAAATCGAAAGAGGACAATTAAAATATCTGTAAGTTACTAAGTTACCTATCTATACAGGCCGTTGTGATCAACCGACTAGTACACGTAAACAAAATACTTAAGTACTATAACAAAAAGGTAGGTTACTTACTTTTCTCCGGCACTAGCAAACACAGATATAAATTTTCTCACAACTTTTTTTCAAATTCCGCCTTTTTTCGAAATTCCGGAAACAAATGAATGCGTTTGCCTTTGGCATCAAGTATTTATAGTGGTGATCAAGTTCATGTCTGAACAAGCATTAAGCATTGTCGGGCGGATAGCGCTTTGCAAGTCTGTACACGAAATTGTACGTAATATCGAATACGCAAGTTTGGACAAGTAACAGTCGCTTGCCTTATTAAAATATTATCTGCTTAGATAGGTACTTAAAACAATGTAGGTAGGCCCTTATAAAAACTATGCTTACATTTTTGCTCTTTACTATCAAAAGCAGATAAATTTTCGTGGACCCCCATTAACATCTTATGGACCCCCATTTTTTGTTCACGCCTACGTAGACCCCCAGCAAGTCTCCCGTGGACCCCTGGGGGTCCACCTGGACCACTTTGGGAATCACTGCTCTAGAATGTATTATTAAATGTGTTCAATCACAATATTATGCTAGGGAAATTCTCTTAATAAATAATCGCAAATCTCTACCTAAATACTTACGAAAATTGACCCCCTTTCTCGACACCAATGGAATTCTTAGAGTTGGTGGTCGCTTGCGCAATGCTTCTCTAATTTCTCTCAAAAACATCCCGCACTCTTACCCAATAGTCATAAATTTACTACTCTACTCATAGAATATACTCATAAACTCTATTTGCATCCCGGCCCCCAAACTCTTCACTATATTCTCGCTCAACAATACTGGATTGTTTCTGCTAGAAAAACAATTCGTAGTGTTCTCTTTAAATGTCCTCAATGCTTTCGCGCTAATCCAGTAATGCCTCAGCCTCCTATTATGGGAGATATTCCTGCTGTAAGACTTTCTCAAGTAAAACCTTACTCTGAAGTTGGATGCGACTACGGCGGTCCATTCTCTTTATTAAGATATCGTGCACGAGGTGATGAGTCCTGTAAAGCCTATATTTGCTTATTTGTGTGCATGGCCACGAAAGCTTTGCACTTAGAACTGGTTTCCGACCTTTCCTCCGAGACTTTTCTGGGTGCACTGCGTCGATTCATTTCTCGTAGAGGTCGCTGCAATCATATTTATTCCGATTGTGGAACGAACTTTGTCGGAGCTTCTAGAGAACTGATTAATATGCTAAAATCCGCCGCTGAGCAAGAACAAATTTCCTGGCACTTCAATCCTCCAAGCGCGCCTCATTTTGGTGGCCTGTGGGAAGCAGGAATAAAGTCTGTAAAAACTCAAATTAAAAGGGTTATTGGTGATCAATTGCTCACGTATGAGGTATTTTATACGCTACTAGTTCAAATAGAAGCAGTGCTTAATTCTCGTCCATTGTGTCCACAAAGCTCTGATCCTAATGATTTGGCAGTTCTTACTCCAGGACATTTTTTAACCCTAGAGCCGTTAAACGCCCCTCCGGAAGATGATCTTTCCGGGATAAAATTAAATCATCTCTCTCGCTGGCAGTTGATATCACGCTTGCACCAAAGCTTTTGGAGCCGATGGTCTAAAGAATACCTTCAAACACTTTTACAAAGAGCTAAATGGAATGACTCTACTATTCCAATAGAAATTAACTCGGTTGTTTTATAAAGGATGATAATCTAATTCCGCTCAAATGGAGCATTGGAAGAGTCTTAGAGATTCACCCGGGCCATGATCGTGTTACACGCGTGGTTACTTTAAAAACAGCAAAAGGCATTCTTGAAAGACCAGTGACAAAGATATGCCCACTGCCTTACTGCAAATCTCAAAATTAAAATTTACTCTCTAAAAAAACATAATCGCAAAAAAAACATAATCGCAAAAAAAAAACATAATCTCAAAATAAACATAATTCGCATCTCTTATTTAATTACTTTTCTCTACTCTATAACAAATGTAAACTCTCTTAATATTTAATTAAATTACGCTCATACATTAACCCTAATAATGCATTTTTATAAATTTCCTCTAAATTTAACTCCATAAATTTCACTCTTAGTTTCTTTTAAACATAACGCATTTTTTCACTTATTTTTTTTTATTTTACTTTACTATTCTCAAACGAAAATGGAAAATATTTCATTTTGGTGGGCGGTATGTTGGATTCTATCCCTTCCTCCCATCCTTTACCCGAAAAACCTCAGTGGGTACGTAGCCGTAGTCGAGTACGCAGAGTGACAAGATCGGCCGAGTACACAGTGTACACCTCCAAGCGCGCGCTATCCTCAAGTGTTTTATAAGCAAAAAATCAACAAGTACGAGTCCAGAACGGTAATAAAGGTGAGTGCCCACAGTCCTGATACATTAACTCACCCTAATGAACTGAGCCCCTTAATTCTCGCCCGTAACAAAATTAATAATAATAAAACGAAACAATTTAATTAAGAGATTTCGTAAAAAACATAAAAATTTAAATAAAGAAAAAAGTTATAAAAATTCTGATTATATAAATTCTAATACAAATAGAAAATTACATTTAGTTACACCAGTTATATGCAAGAAAACAGCTGCTTAAGTCCAAGAATATGGAGAACGCTTAATAAACGCTTTCATTCATATAAAACTGTAAGGTCTCGTAAGAGCACCGCCTTTTGCTATGTGTCTTTGCCAAGTGCGCGTTGTATTTTAACTAAATAATTTTTTTTAAAAACAACACTCGTCGAGCAAGTGATTTAATTGGCGCAGTCGGTAGGATCACGTTGTTTCCTAGTTTCGAGTCTCGCATCGTGCGGTAGATCTGGGAAATTCGCGGTTTTCAACCTGTAACGTTTTTAGTTCGTTACATGTCTTTTTTATATATAATATATGATGTCTGGCCTATCATCACCGGATTCCGTATCGTTCAGGCCTGATAATTTATTTGGCACGCTTGGCGTAATTTTTACGTTCCCTAGTCGCCAACCCTGCTATCGTTTCACTGTTCTGTGAAGGCGCTGTCAACATCGCTCCAAGGTTAGGTCGCTCTCCGCGCTTAACCTCACTTTTGTTCACCCGGCTTTTAGAAATGGTAATAATTTAAATCTTGCTGCAAAATCTGAATCAGCTGCCATTTCGAAGCTACAGGTAAAGATGAGTTATTATCTTTTATAGATTCGATATTATTATTGAATATTTTTAGGGTAGAGTTTTGGATTGACCCACCTTAACTCGTATTTGTATTTTGCTGACACGTTGGTGTACTTTTGCTGTTGTCCTCCAGAATGTTAAATGGAAGAAAGGACAGTTCTTTTGTTTATTATTGAGCCCTCGGAAGTGTTTCGAGGTAGGTTTATTTTGTTTATTAGACCTTGTTTGGTTTTTTAAACAAGAGTTTCGTATTTTTAGGGTCTTATGGACGTACATTATCTTATGGACGGACTGTGTCCAAGGTATGGGCAGGTGTCCCATATCTATGTATTGATTCCAAGGTTCGGGCATTATCCAAGGTCCTAGTAGTGTTCCAAGGTACGGATAGTGTCCCCATATTGCCACAGTATGGATACAGCGTAAGCCCCATGCTGCTTCACTCCCATATCTAAGCCTAGTCAGTAGCTACGGCTGTATTGATTCATGGTATCCTCATTCTGGCCCCTTTTGTTGTTTTGGCCAACAGGATCGCCGACAGACAGTACAGAGATGCGAGCCCACCTTATGCTGTTACTGTTTGAAGCAAGATTACATAAAGAACAGCTAAGTGTAGATTTAAGTTCTAGTTTTACATTTAACATTTAAAACATTTTCAGTCTTAAATAATAACGTACATCTTAAGTAATATCGTACAGACTATGTTTAGTGGTTAGATTGTTAAGAACATTCATGTCGATTTAATATTTGAAATATAATTTAGATCTTAGGTTTCATTGCATTACGTCTTGTAATGGTATTACTTTTATAGATATTATTATTGCACTGTTTTAACAGATGAATAACCAAACATAGATTCTAGAGTCTACGGATTGCAACATCTTCGATTTAACATCATATAAAATATATCAAATTAATTAAAGTACTACATTTCATATATTCTCTTAAACTTTACATGTCTTGTATTTTATCGTAGTTGTTTTCATAGATATTTAGTACAACTCTTAACACCATTTTTTTTGACATATAACCACTATATATTTATTAGAACTTTACAATGTCATGTACCAGCAAAGAACATCATGAATAAATATAGTCATTAGTTTTAAGTAATAAACAACTGTGTTTTCTATCTCTGTACATGCCTGGCGCCCAATATCTATTTCTATTATTTATTTGTTTTCTTTCCAGTGAAATACCTTATCCACGACACTATCCGATGAAAAGCTGCCGTTCGCAGTGGTAGTTGTTATAAAAAACGCTACAAACCCCTAAAACGTAATTTTTACGAACAAAAATTACTGTGAACTTTCTGTGGCGGTCACTACCAAGCAGAACTGTGCTGAGCGCGCTACATTCGAGGCAGTGCAGTGCAACCTGTAAGAGTAAGAGGATCAACCCCAACAGAAATAGACGAACCACCACAAGGCGAGCAGATAACAGAAGTCCGGAGAAGGGAAGAAGCTTATCAAGGTAGGTGCCATTTCCTTTTCGCCTCTCCTGAACCCTCTGTATAAGGAGTCAGTCTAGAGATAATTATAGGTAGCAGCTTATCGAAAGCATTAATTTTAAGACAAAGAAAAATCAATCAATCAATAAAATAAAACGAATAAAAAAAAATGTATGAACAATCTAGAAACGATTGTTGAACAAATCAATAATATAAGTTTAAGAGAAAATAATTTAAATACAAAAATGCAAGATTCAAGTAACCAACAACCCAAAATAAATTGGGATATTTTTAAATCTAAGCTAGATAATATTAAGGCGTATGATGGCAATAGTAATAGATACGTTAAATAAATTCATTTTTAAATGTGAAAATTTAATGTTAAGATATAATAACATTGAAGACGATTAATTTAAACAACACATTTTTGAATGTATCCATTCTAAGTTAGTCGGTAAGGCAGAACTAATGGTCGGCAACAGAACCGAACTCAGTAGTTGGGATGCCGTAAAAGCTGCTCTTATTCAGTGGTTTTTCGGATAAAAGAGATTTAGACTATCTTATACAAGAACTAACCAGGATGATACCCTTTAAAGGTGAACATTTGGCAAGTTTTGGCAACAGAATTCAACTTACAAAAAGTAGTGTAATTCAAAGGGTGAGCAATGACACCAGCCTTTCAACAGAGCAAAAGATGTGTCAAATTAGTCACTACGATAAAACCGCTTTAAATACTTTTATAGCAGGGTGTAGTGGTCAATTACGAAATAACATGTATATTAAAAAAAAGAGAATCCTAGAAGATGCGATAGCTTTTGTTGATGAGTTTGAAAATTTCGAAAGATTATACGGTTGTATGCAAAATACAAATTTAAATCAAAAACCAAATAATCAATTTATGAAAATAAAGAAAAAAGAAATCCAAATTTTAGAAAGTTTCAAAATAATCCTCAAAATAATTTTCAAAATCAACCAAATTTTAATAACTATAACAGAAATCCAAATTATCAACAAAATTATAACAGACAATATTACCCAAATTATCAACAAAACCCTAATTTTCCATCGAAACCTGTTTTTCCAAGTCAACCTATTGATTTACCCCCATCTCGACAAGTACCCCAAAGCTTTCCCACCAACAGAGGAGTTTTCGGACCCCCTCGTAATGTCTTTAAACCTAGACCTATACCTCCACACGAACAAACTAAACCTGTACCGATGTCGACTACATCACACGTTCCTTCTACGATGTATAGTAAAAGAAATTCTCACATACAAAATTTTAGGCCAAATTACCAACAAAATCCAAACCAAAATTTTATGTTCCAAGAAGTATATTCTAACGAAAACGATTATAATAATTATAACGATTCTGATTACAATAATCAATATTGTTCTCAAGACTATAATCAATATTATTCTGATGAAAATCAATACGATCAAAATAACGAATATTTCGAAACCGAAAATTTCGAAGAAAATCAAACAAATGATGACTCTTCTCAATCGAAAGAAAATTTTACGGAGCCGAGCCTCCAAAAGACAACGACATGATAGAAATTAATACTAATATTGCGAGAAATAACGCATTACCTTACGTAGAAATTAAAAACCCTAAATTAAAATTACTAATAGACACTGGAATTTCTCGATCTATTTTAAGACCGAGTATAGCTGAAGAATTTTTTCCAGATTGTATATATCAGACAACTAACATAATAAAAACAGCTGTAGGTAGCCAAGCGGCTCAATATCAAGCCGATATTAATTTTTCAGATTTTAAAAATAATCACGAAATTAAATTCATTCTTTTTGATTTTCATGATTATTATGACGGTGTTTTAGGACTATCAGATCTGATAAAAATGAATTTAAACATTGATTTAAAAAATAAAAAATTAATTGGACAAAACATCGAAATTCCATTTAAATATAGGCAACCTAAAGAGACAAGTTTTTCTTTTTCTTTAAACTCACATGAAAAAATAATAAAAAAGATTTCGGTAAGCGTATTTAGTGCCGATATAATAACAATTTCAGGCACGATAAATGATTTATATATACCCCAAATTTTATCATATGTTAAAGAAGGATTTGCTCCAATCGAGATCCAACGAACAAAACAATTTGTGTTACTTTAAATGAACCCATACCAGTGAACGCGTTTCAAACAAATCTTTACGAAACATATACTGTCGCAAATTTTAAATCTAGTTACCCAAACTATTCCAATAAAAACAACACGTATATCAAGGATTTGATAAGAACATCACACATGAATTCCGAAGAAAAACAACACATTAGGAGGAAGGAATTTCCAGAGCAAGGAACATTAGCAAGGAATTTCCAGAGATTTTCTACAAACCCGGAGACCAGCTTTCCTTTACGTCAAAAGTGAAACACCATATCAAGACCACGGACGATGTACCAATCTATTCAAAATCTTATAGATACCCATATGTACATAAAGACGAAGTCCAGAGGCAGGTCAATGACATGTTGGAAAAAGGAATCATTAGATCATCCGCTAGCCCTTGGTCGTCCCCGATTTAGGTAGTACCGAAAAAGATGGATGCATCGGGTCAACAGAAATGGCGAGTAGTCGTCGATTATCGTAAGATAAACGAAAAAACGATTGATGACCGATACCCAATACCCAACATAACAGACATTCTCGACAAATTAGGACGTTCACAATACTTTTCCACTATTGATTTAGCAAGTGGTTTTCACCAAATAGAGATGCACGCAGACTCGGTAGAAAAAACAGCTTTTACAGTGAATAAGGGACACTATGAGTATTTGCGAATGCCATTTGGATTGAAAAACGCGCCCTCAACATTCCAAAGGGTGATGGACGAAGTATTGAAAGAATTACAGAACAAAATATGTATGGTGTATATGGACGACATCATAATATTCAGTTCAAGCCTTCAAGAACACATCCAAAATTTGAGACTGGTATTTTCAAAATTAAAAACTGCCAACCTGGAGATCCAACTAGACAAGAGCGAATTCCTTAGGAAAGAAGTGGAATTTTTAGGACACGTAGTTACAGCATCCGGCATAAAACCGAATAGCAACAAAATCGCTGCAATTCAAAAATTTCCAATCCCGAAGACCCAGAAAGAAATCAAGTCATTTCTCGGATTGCTAGGTTATTACCGAAAATTTATTAATAACTTTGCGAAGATCACCAAGCCATTAACCAAATGCTTAAAAAGAATGAAAAGGTAACCATGACAGAAGAATATGTAAATTGCTTTAATGAATGCAAAAACATATTGACATCCGAACCTGTCCTAGCCTACCCGGATTTTACTAAACAATTTGAGCTCACTACCGATGCCTCAAAGTATGCGATAGGTGCTATCTTATCTCAGAACAATGACCCGATAAGTTACGCCTCCAGAACACTCAACCCAGCCGAAATAAATTATTCGACTATAGAGAAAGAGCTATTAGCTATAGTCTGGGCTACGAAATATTTTAGACCATACCTATTCGGACATAAGTTCATCATATTCACCGACCATCGCCCGTTACAGTGGTTAATGTCATTAAAAGAACCAAATTCACGTTTGGTAAGGTGGAGACTGAAACTAGAAGAGTTTGACTATAAGATTCAATACAAGAAAGGAAAATACAACCAAGCAGCAGACGCACTCTCCCGAATTCCTCCGAGTACTGATCTGAATGCTTTAGAAACCTCATCGATATACCACAATTCTATTTACAGTGTAACTAAACACACTCCATTTGAGATAATAAAAGGGCATATCGATAGTACTGATCCATTCGATCTAAACGATCAATTAATTGTATCAAATTACTTAAGTAACGATAAAGAAAATGTAAAAGAATTATATCAGAATATACAAAGAGTAAACGCGGAAACAAAAGAGAAAATAATAAGTAAGTGTAATGATAAAAGATCAGAGCCTCCAAAATATAACACCGGTACAGCCTACGTCAAAACAAAAGCTCTTAGTAAAGACCAACCGCGCTTTAAAAAGACGGAAATGGTATAAAACTAACAACGAAACCGATATAAAACTAATAACCGACAAAGGGACTTACCACAAAAATCTGTTTAGAAAACCTAAAACTAAACAAAATTTAGAATTTCAGGGAAAAAATGACAAAGATCCTCCTGACAAAGATCCCAATTCTAGTACTTCTAGTACTCCCTGTATAAAAACAGAAGAAATATCTTTAAGTACAATTAAGAATTCTATTTTACCTATGAAATTAGGAAATGCTAAACTTATATATAGCAAGCATACTTTTCTCCATTATATAAAATTAAAACCTATTTTTAAGTAGCTAATTAACATAGAAAAATATTTTAACGACTTAAAAAGTCATATAACTCACGAAAATATACTAATCATATTTCATATCATGGAATATCTCAAAATGCTATTATCCAAACACAATTTCTAATCGATATAACTCAACAAAAACTTAAATGAAAGAATAAAAGAAATTTAAATCCACGTTTTAGAAACAAAAGAGGATTAATTAATATTATAGGGAAATTAAATAAATGGCTTTTTGGCTCTCTAGACTCCGAAGATGGAGATAGATATAACAAAGCTATTATTCAATTAGAGAATAAGCAGAAATCAGCTATCAATGAATTGAATTTATAAATATCATTGTCAAAAAATATAATTAAAAATTATAACGAAACAATTTTTACTTTAAATTCAAACCAGCAAAAACTAGAGCAAGAGTTAAGCGTTTTTAAAGAAACAGTTGATAAGAGAATAACAGAACTGCAAGATTACATCAGTCTTCAAGGTATTATATCACACATTAACTTAAACTGCCAGAACTTAATCACGTTCCTTGATAATATAGAGGACGGTATTACGTTTGCTAGATTAAATACGTTGCATAATGCCGTAATAGCGAGCAACGAACTCGAAGAAAATATCAATTACTTAAAAACGATATACCAAGAAAAAGAGATTACAAATTTTAAAAATATATTGACTTACTATCAATTTTTAGGTACACAAGTAGTATTTTCTGATACAAGATTAATATTTTCTGTTCATGTACCTATAATTAGATCTGAAATACTCTCTTTTTACCACATTTACCCAATAATCCTAAACAAGCAAACTTTTATCCCAAAATATCCCTACTTGGCACAAGAAAACAACCATCACCAGTTCAATGAAGACACCTGTCCTTTTCTGGAAGACGCCTACTACTGTGAAGAAAACTTCTTTTCGCAAGACCCCTGTACAGTCCAATGACTCTCAGGACATTTCGACAACTGTACTGTCATCAAGATCCAGATGGAAGAATCGATCATCGAACAGATCACCAAGGAAGAAATTTTAATATTACCAATCATAGAAGAAACGATATTTTCGCAATGCCAAACCGATCAATACATGAAGATCGACAATCCAACATTGGTCAAGATTCCCCAGAATTGTAAAGTCAAAGTCAATTCAAAAACGTTTTTCAACGACATCCGAATTCAAAGAGGGAAACCTTTAATACTACCAGAGGTTTCATTCGAAAATATACCAAGCTTGGAGATGTACAGCACGCCAAATTTAACCAAAATAAACTTCGAAGACATCTACAAACTGAAAGATATGGTTAATCAATTATCGCCAATCGAAGATAATGAAGAACCAATCAATACTTCGAATATAATCGATATTATTATCATTATATTTATCAGTTGGATCATCATCTACTTCCTAGTGAAGAAATCAAGATCGATCAAGAAGCTGAATTCATTTTGTCAAAAGAAGAAAGAAGCCAAGATCGAAGAATCGAAGCCCATTCCCGAAAATCACTCCCTGATTTTCTCGTCTTAAGGAGGGAGGAGTTATATGCAAGAAAACAGCTGCTTAAGTCCAAGAATACGGAGAACGCTTAATAAATGCTTAAAGGAATTAAACCTAACCCTGATAAAATTAGTGCAATAAAAAATTATCCTTTACCTAGTACACAGAAAGAACTTAAATCGTTTTTAGGATTAACAGGTTACTATAGAAAATTTATAAAAGATTAGGTAAAGACTTCAAAACCACTTACACAATGTTTAAAGAAAAATTCTAAAGTTATTCATTCTAATAGTTTTATTGATTCATTTAATTTATTAAAAAATATGTTAATTAATTCTCCTATTCTTAAATATCCAGATTTTGAAAAAGAATTTGTTTTAACTACAGATGCTTCAAATGTAGCTCTAGGTGCTGTTTTATCTCAAGGAAATCCACCTAATGATCAACCTATAGCTTATGCATCACGTATTGAACATGAAACAGAACAAAAGTATTCAACTATAGAAAAAGAACTGTTATGTATAGTTTGGGCATGTAAATACTTTCGTTCGTATCTTTTTGGAAAAAAAATTAAAATTTACACAGACCACAGACCTTTGGTTTGGTTATTTAATCTTAAGGAACCTAATTCTAAATTAATTCGTTGGAGATTGTGATTAGAAGAATATGATTACGAAATAATTTATAAAAAAGGTAAACAAAATACGAACGCATATTGTCACGTATACAAATAAATGCTTTATAAACCGATTCATTAATTAATTATCCTGGAAATATTGATGAAGATATTACACAATTTTTAGATAAAAATTTTAATCCTGATTATATAACAAATGAATTAAGAGAAGAAACTCTTAAAAATGTTGAACCTAAAATTAAAATTTTGTCAGATATACAAATTCGTCCACCTGATAATCAATCTTTAATTTCTAGAGCTCATACAGTTAACGCTAATAGTAATTATAATCAAATGACTCTTTTAGATGACATAATTAATAATAAACCTAATCAAATTATAGTGAAAAAATTAGCATATAATTCTTATATAAAAGTAAATAAGGAAACTTTTGATGGTCATAATATACTTAATGTAATTTTACCTTTAGATTTACAAACAATAACTAATTTTATTAAATTTACCAATTTTATTAATTAATAAAAATACTCATATATATTTTCATTCTCAAGAACTTCGAACTTATTTTAATGAAAGTTTATGTAATCATTTTCAAAATATTAAATTAATGGAATGTACAAAATTATTAAATAATGTTAAGCCTGAAGAAAGAGATTTACTTTTAAAATATAAACATATAGGAAAAACTAGTCATAGAGGTATTGAAGAAACTTATAAATTTTTAAAATTAATTATTATTGGAAATCTTTTAAAAATGATATAACTAATTATATAAATAATTGTGAAATATGTCAGAAAACTAAATATAATAGAAAACCCATTAATGAACCTTTAATATTAACTGAAACAACCTGTAACCTTTTCAAATAATTCATATAGATACCTTTATAATAGGAAAAGAAAAATTCTTAACTATTTTAGATAAATTTTCTGAATTTGGACAAGCTTTACATTATAGTGGAAACTCGATTTCTTGTTGTGAACAATTAGTAAAATATTTTTCATTCTTGGGAATACCTAAAAAAATAGTTAGTGATAATGGTTCTGTATTTAAAAATGAAGTAATTAATAATCTTTTGAAATTACATAATATTGAGATACATTTTACAACTCCATACCATCATGAATTCTCCTATAGAACGTTTATATTCTACATTAATTGAACATATTAGAATATTAAAAGAAATTTATCCTGATAATGATGTAATTAATTTAATGCCTTATGCAATAATAGCTTATAATAATACAATACATTCATCTACAAATTTTACACCTCAAGAATTAATTTTAGGACATATAAATGCATGAGATCCAATGAATTTAGGACCTTCACACGTTTATTCTGAATATATAAATGATCATAGAAATAAAACAAAAGTTCTTTATGATAAAATTGCTAATGAATCTAAATTACGAAAACAAAAAGTTATAGATAAAATTAATGAAGATAGAAAATCAGAAAATGTAATTGTGGGATGGCAAGTATATAAGAAAATAGAAAATAGATTGGGAAAATTAAAAAATAAATTTAGTAATCCTTATATTTTGACAAAAATTTTAGAAAATGGAAAAATTGAAATAGAAATTCTAAAACAAAACGTAAAGAAATTATACATATTAATGAAACTAAAATAAAGAAAACTAATTAATTTGTAAAAGTATTTATTTAGCATATAAAATACAAAACATAAAATATAAAAAATATAATAAAATATTTTTGAGTCATACTATATGCAATATTTGAATTTAATTAATTGATCAATGATAATGAATAATTAGTAAGATTAAATAATAAAATAATTAGTTTAATTAATAAAAATAAAAATATAATAAAATTTTAATTGAAAAATAATTATTTTAGTTGGAATTAAAATGATATTAATATTTAATAGTTTAAAGATATTTATAGATAAAATAAAATATCAAATAGAATTTAATGTTTGTGATTGAGGAAAATTTTATTTTAGAATATTAACTTAAGAAAAATCTGATAGTTTATTAATGTCTTTGTTTTTGGAAAATGAATTTGAAAATTGATTGATTTTTTTTATGAAAAATAATTATATAAGATAATTAAAAATAATAATGACTAATTTTAATGAAAATACTTAGAATATTTTAAATTTAATTGTTTAAAAACTAATTGATTTTATTTAAGAAATTGTTATAATTAATAGTTGATATTTAATGAAATTGTATTTGAATTTAATAATGATTTATTTACTTATTTTCTGTAAAGGATATAACTCTGGTATAACTTAAAAATTATTTAATTATTTTTGATGATTGAAATTTAAATTAATATTTCTTACGTAAACATAACTATTGTATTGTTTTCGTCTAAGAGGGGAGGAGTTATATTCTACGCATTTAAATACCATTATTCTATAAATAATTTATATTGATTTGAATTACATCGTGTTACAACGCTTTTTCTATACAAATTCTAAGAAGATTCTAGACTTTTTCATCATACTTAAGGAATTCATCAGAAACCAGTTCTTTTGCATCATTTTGCTAAATTCTTATAAAAGGCATTGTAATACGAATAAATCTTTTGAGACTTTTGCTCTCCAGTAGTTGATAGAGAAACATCTCTGTAAAATCTTTGTTATAATTCTGTTGTTTAAAAATAAAAGTTATTTTCGCTCGAATACTTCTAATTTTATTTTTTTTAAAGTTTTGAATAAACTTCAAAATTTTACTTCGGTAAGTTATAATTGCATAAATATTTGCTTAATAGCGTTTCGAAAAAAATATGCAATTTCTTTTAGTACATACCTATATTATAAATATCTTAAACTGTAAAATGGCTCCCAAAAGAACATGTAAAGTTAACGATGCCCTGCTACAGGTGTTCCCTTTTCTAAAGCGAATAAAATTCGATACAAATGTACAATGTTGTAAATGTAATGCTGAATTTTCAATAGCTTACTGTGGGAAGCGCGATGTTATCAGGCTTATAGAACCCGAAAAGCATAAGCCCCCCCGATATCTAACGGCAGCTGCATCATCTACAACGGTTTCAAACTTTTTCAGACGCGAAGAATTTGGAACAGAAGAAAGAAAATTGGCCGTTTCTGAAGCTTTATTTTTTTATCTACTCTGGTGAATAATCAGAGTTTTAGGTCTGTGGAGTGCAGAACTAAAGTGATTCGGCATTTATTTGAAAAAAAAGTTGCTTGTCGCCGAACCAAGTCCGAAGCAATTATAAAAAAAAATTGCGCCATGGATAATGACCGAAATTAAGGAAAACTTAAATAATGCAAATTTCGTGACAATTTTTTCAGACGCGTCTGACCATAAAGTTCTAAAATTGTTTTCTACTTTGGTTCGATATTTTAATGAGCATACTGGCGTTAATACCAAGATGCTAGATTTTTTAATTTACCTGGCAAAACATCAGACCTAATTTCAAACTCACTTTATAATATATTACACAAAAGGAATATCCAAAATAAACTAATCGCTTACTGTGCTGATAACGCAAATACTAATTTTGGGGGTCGTTTGAGAAAGGTTGATGGAAAAAATATTTTCAGCAACCTTAATTCTAAATTAAACAAGAATTTACTTGAGGTTGGGTGCGCCGCAAACATCATACATTAATTCTGTACAATCTGCCGCTGATCTTCTTTCGCTTGTTATTGACGGTATTATCGTAAAATTGTACTCTCATTTTTTTACTTTTGTAACGAAAATTTATTTTCGTTGTGCTTGCCTTCGGATTATTTTATTTTTAAACAAGGTTTTTACAGTTTGCAATTTTACTCGGCCTTCCGGTACCATACTTTTCTCCGGTTCGATGTTGTGCGTCGGGATACTAGAATAAGATAAACGTTCAATTCGTTAATCAATTATTTATAATAATTATCGTATATATATCGTTAATCAATTAATATAATTAATTAATTTAAAATATATTTTTTATCGTTCTTTAATAATTCTCAATGGTACTTAGCAAAGTTGAACCTATTATTTGGATTTTAATATGTTTTTGTTCAACGATTATAAATTAAGTTGCTCTTTTCATGGATCATGCCATCCATCACGAGAATCCATGGAGTACCAAATTACTCCAAATGGTACGCTCTACAAAATATTGCAGTTTGTAAAACACCGTAGATTGTTTTAGGCAATTCATAATACAATAATTGTTGCAATTTTTGTTTGCCTACCTACTGTTTGAGATTCATTTGTTTATTTTTAACAGAGGTTAAGTGAATTTTCCTTGTTATCAGTGCTAATTGAAGATGCAATTGTTTCCTTAATTTTTAAAAAAGTATGTAAGGAGTCGTTAAGTATTATTATTTTATTAGTAGTTGAAATTCTATCGAGTGAACATAACGCATGATATTTTTAATTCGATTTGATATGTCAAGATTTTCGGGAGAAGAGGTAGGGTTAATATAAAACTAAAAATTTTAAAATTTTGTTCTTCTCTTCTCATCTCTGCTTTGGTCATTATCGCCATTATTTCAATCTGTTTGAGATTTTTAGTTTTTTGTCAAGACTGCACGATGAAGGTACGATTTTTATTTAATTTTACTATCTGGTTCTATTTAACAATTTATTTTCAACATTATTTCATTACTTATTAGTATCCTTAATATATTTTCCAACTGTAGGTAACTACCTAGTGTTTTTTCAAATTTTTTATATACCTAGCTACAGTTTTTTCTCATGAGAGCACGTGTATAGTAGTTTTTGTAATTTTTCTAATACCTTTAACTTTTATTTAGTACTATTTTTTTTCTATCTATATATATATATATATATATATATATATATATATATATATATATATATATATATATATATATATATATATATATATATATATATATATATCTCTCTCTCTCGAGGTAATCACAACGTGGAACCGGAACACAGGCAGTTGTTCGATACAGAGTCAGGCTGTCCGAGAGAACCAACCGCAGGTACGATCAGGAATATCCTTTATATTCTATTTTTTCTCGCCTTATCTGTCGATTAATTTATTATTAATAATATACCTTTTTATAATTAAAATCGTCATTTTTTTAGATTTTTGTTTTTTTTTAGCACATTAAAGTAATGAATAATTGTCTGATAGAACACGGTTTTTTCATTTTTATTATGAAATCGTACCTATAGTGTGATAGTGGTCTTGCTATTTTTTATTAAATTGATTTACATTTTTTTGAGAGAGAGAGAGAGACAGAGTGAGATATACATTTTATCTTTGCCTATTTTTTTAAAATAATTTAGACAATACTCCATTCTAATTTCATTTAAGCTGTTATAGCCAGATTTCATAATTTATTAATTAATTTATTTATTAATAGTTTTTTTTTTTTTTTTTTTTTTTTTTTTTATTATTCATATTTTTTATTGGTTGGCTTTTTGAGAAGACTAACAATTTTTTGGTTAAATACCAATTTGAACAATATTATTATTCACAAATAATTTTAAAAGATAATAAAAATACATTAGAATAAAACATTAGCATATCATAACAAATACATTTTAAAGTATTTAAATCTATTGTCTATCTGATACACAGTCAATGCAGATTTATAATCAGAGTATTGGATACATTTCACCCATTTGTAAAATACACATCCATGAGACTTTTTTCATAACCTTGATGGATCTGATAGCAGGTTGTTCATATTTTCTGAGAATTTTCTATGTCGTTGTCGGCCGGTGCCGCTGACGGTGGATCTTAGGATATTTTTTCAAAAATTTGGAATCTTCTCCATAGTATCTTCCAATTTCAAGTAATTCCTAACTCTTAAAATTTTTGCTAAATCTTATAGCGCCATTTTAATCTAGAACATTTTAGGCCCACTCTTCAAGTCTCGGGTCACTAGAGACTTGTCTGTCATGTCCCCCTAACGTTGGCAATCACGATGGCAAGCTGATCCCCTGTTTTCAGCCACTCTAAACAATTATTCGGCGCTATGAATGCCTGCCCATTCCTGGATGTTCCTCAAACAGGAGATTTGTTTTCTTCCTACGCCCCTGTCGTCCCTCTAGTTTGCCCATTTTCATTATTAGTTGTAGGATCCGGTAACGATTTTGTCTAAGAACATGGCCGAGGTATGACTTCTTTCTGCATTTAACTGCTATCAAAAGTTCACGAACAGTATTTGCCCTGTTTAAGACTGCTTCATTTCTTTGCATAGCCACCCGTGGTATTCTTAGCATTCGTCTATGTAACCTCATTTCAAATGCTTCCAGACGGTTGATTGTGGCAGCTTCGAGCGTCCATATTTCAACTCCATGTAACATTTAATAATTCTGAGTTCAGACTATCGTTACAAAACAGTGATCTCATCTTCTAGAATATTGTATGAGCCGATTCAATCCAGCCTCTAATTTCCTTATCCGGGTCAAGTTGCTCGGTGATGTAGCATCCAAATTATTTAAAATTGGATACTTTCTTAACGTATTGTCCATTGATTTGTAGTAATAAAGACATTGGCAGCTAGAGACCATGAACGTTGTCTTAGAAACATTTATATTCAGCCCCATTTCCTGTTCAATTACATTAACAGAATCTACGAGATTTTGGAGATCCAGGAGATCATCGCACAAAATAGCCGTATCGTCAGTATAGCGAATGGTGTTAATCAGTTCACCGTTGATTTTGACCCCGAATTCTTTTTCATATAAAGCCTCTTTAATAGGACTAGAGACTAGACGTAAATTGCTCTTAATAATTACCAGCTTGCGACGTTTCGCGACTTTATTGTCGCTTCTTCAGGCACTATAGGAGAAGCAGTTTTTTAAAAAATATCAAAATAAAATTCATTGATCAAAATAAGATTTCCTTTATCATTAATTTCTCTCTCGTTGCTCTTAAGAGCCCTAGTCAATTCCCTATATGTGCAGGTCGGCTGGCATCGCCATAAACAAACAAACGGAATCACAATATGGACCCAATAGTAATCAAAATTAAATAATTTTTTAAAATTATTTGTCAACAAAGAAGAAAACTATAAAAAAAATATTAAAAATTAAAGAAACATAATATAAAAGAAGCAAAAAAAAAATCGTTTAGTTAAAATCGAATGAAAACTAAAATAAATAATACATTGAATACACAAGTAGGTATATTGTATAAACAAAATCATTAACAGGTGTAGATAAAACAACCATAAAACTTCAATGTGGCAATATCAATACTGACAATATTGCTATAACAATAACTCTGTACAAGAAAGAAACGCACAATCGCGACGGAAAAGGTAAGAGAGCTTTAAAGAAAGACACACAAAATGTTCACACCCGAAAGCATCCTCAACACACTCAAAAAAAAACAAGAAAACCCTGCATGGTTAAACCTCTCTTCTTTCATTAATTTTTTTATACTTATTTAAAATGTTGCTATATATTACACTGAGACCCTGGGTATCAGACCTCATGTTGACCGTTTTGTTGAAATTAATATGAATCATTTCGCCTATGTTGCGTTTATACCAGTTTGGTTCTCTCTCGAGAACCATAACATCATCAAAATTAAATTCATGTCCAGTGTCAAAATGGTGTGAGGCCAAAGCAGTTTTATCCTTTTTAGATTTGTTCCGAGTATTGCAATCATTTCTATGTTGATTAATCCTATTACCTAAATATTGCTTAGTCTGACCTGTAACAACTGCCGCAAAGAACAAGGAATGCTGTAAATTAAGTTTGATTGTTTTAGCAACGGAGTTGGATCTTTGATCTTAGTATACAAGAACGATGTCGTTTTGAATTATAAAATGCTAATTTAAGTGTTAGTGTTCATAAAGCATCGATTTATTTTTATGTGAAAGGTTATCAATAAAAAAGGAAATCTGACATATTTAGTTCCAGGTTCAAAACTAACGAGGTACTCAGTTTTTTAGATTTATTCCTGTTAATACATCGGTTTTATAAAAGCTGGAAGGATAATTGATTTTGATTTAAAAATGGTCTTGATAGTCTTGTAATATTTTTAGCTAAAAAAAGATGGGTGACTAAAGTTTTTCAGATCTATTTAATAGGCCTATAATTGTTGCTCTTTTTTGCGAAATTGGATTATTTGAATGAAAGTTTAGAATTCTACCTGAACTGGTTGGTTTTATGAACCAATTAGTCATGGGTGTCCCGTCATCATTTCTGAAAATTTCAACGTCCAGGAAGGATATTCTGCTGTCCGCCTCAACTTCGGAGGTAAACTGAATTTTTTAATGGTAGCTTTTCAAAAGGTTGTTTCCAATTGTTTCCTTTCAAGCCTTCCCAAACACCCACGACTTTTTTTATCTGCATATTAACTACTGGGAACTAACAATAATCATAATCTAATATATTTACTTCGGGTATATAACCGCTAAGATGAAGTCTCGGAGACCCTCAACGACATATTTCTGCCATACTACCACATTCATACCACATTGCACTTAGCAAGATGCTGACTTTGTCATCGCATCTCCGAGACATTGTAAGATAAAATATAGCTACCGGGGTCCCACAGGACACACGTTAGTTGTTAAAGGTTAAAAAGCATACTTGAATTATTAAACATTTGATCATAAAGTATTTTTCCAATCAAAACAATCCGAATGACCGGTATAGCAGCTGCCCGTACTAGTTACACAAGCCGGCACACACACTAGTAAATACCGCGGCCCGAGCCAGCCAGTACAACAAAGTGGATCGCATGCCGATGGCGTTATGCAAGAAAGAAATGCTGCCGCCGCGCCGAGCCGCTGCAATGGTGAAAAGCTTTCTAACGAGGTCGACTTGAAGAACCGCGCAGCGACCAGCCACAGAAATAACAAAAACGCTATTGTAAGAAGTAAAGATTGGTGTAAGAAAGGACATTTCTGAAATACATAGACAAAATAATTCTGCGGAAGGTTTTCAGTGCGTTATTATATTATTTTATTTTGGCTTTTTTTCATTTTTTAATGTTTGCGCATTCTATTAATAATCAATTCTTTATTAATTTTAAACTGAGAACTTGAGTAACGTATAAAGCTGCGACAATGATTAAAAAAGTATTTGTCCACGACCACTAATAATAAATTAATATTCTGCTTCCTAGCTGAAGGAGTATGGTGCCCATATTTGTAATAGAGTGAAATATAACAGCTGATAGCAATGAATTATGATAAATCACACTATCACACTGTGCATGCTATGCCAACGTGACACTCACAACATCCCGATGCGGGGCGTGGATGATTTGACGTTTTTCTTATCTTTTCTTTTTATTAATTTTGACGTTTAAAGTTGTCAAATGTTAAATAGGTAGTGATTATTAAATGGCATATCAAGAACTCGTTTAAAATCAAAAAATGAATTATGAGAGTGATATGAGCCCTGTACACCACCAGAGATAGCAGAGGCAGCCAAATTAACAAGTCTTGGATTGCTACCGCAAAAGTCTAAGGATCATTACATGTTTGCCTAAAAAAACTTTCTAGACTGGAGGATTGCTATAGGCATAAATTCATTTTCCGAATCCGTGTTATTAGTATATTTAGTTGCCATTGTAACGGAACAAAAATAAATCTCCTGATTGACTAAAGAATGTTGGTACGATATTTTCATGCAAAGAACTTGAAATAATATCAATGAAATTCAAATACATATAAAATATAACTTCAAATAAAATACAAATTACCAAGTTTAGTTACACAAAACAACAAAAAGTCAGATGCTGGTACTCCAATTTATCGTTCTAACTCAACTAAAGTTGGTAGAAGTATGTGTTTTATTGCAAAAGAAATAGGTATTATATGTTCTTTGATTTCTAAAAATCATTTCATCATAAAAAAGAATAACGCTGTCTGAAATTAAATTACAAAAAATCTGTTCTCCGTACTTCGAACGCTAATAATAAAACCCCAGTAACCCTAAATACTACATTCTCTTCAAGATAAATAAAGTCTCTAGTAAAAGAAATATTTACACAAATCTTTATATAACTTCTACACCAAATCAAATAGGCTATTA
Source organism: Sitophilus oryzae (assembly GCF_002938485.1). NCBI lineage: Eukaryota > Metazoa > Arthropoda > Insecta > Coleoptera > Curculionidae > Sitophilus > Sitophilus oryzae. The sequence goes on from NW_022146659.1 coordinate 531,529, forward strand.
CATTTATTGTGCATAAGAAGTATATTACTTAGGATCAAAATAACTTTCAACCGAACCCTGTAATCGATATTTAATTACCCTAATTTCCACAGTGACTCTACTATCGCTTCTCACATAATCGGAGGACATCAATAATAAAAAACCGACAAGTATGCATACCAACAACACATTACATAACCCAGACAAACAACAACAACAACACTGACTCAGCAGAGCAGGAGTACCTGCCTAAGAGCAAGTGCTCCCCATGGCGTAGTACTTTCTGCCTCTGGAATGCTCGCCCGACACCTTCACCTCATCTCGTCGAAGAGTACTTCTCTGGCGCCATTCCAATCCGATTATAGTAATGTCGAATGTACCAGATAATGATCTCGTACAATATTTTAATGATGCATTACGTTACGGGCATAGTAGAGGTATTCAAAATGTTAATTTAAATTAGGTCGCCTTCCACCGATTAAAAATATTCTTATTTTTCTTTTTTTTTAGCGTAATACTAATTTAATATGAGGGTTGGCTTCTTATATTTTGCATATAAAAAAGCATAGTACCTACTTATATCAAATGTCAAAATTAACTGTCATCTTTAGTTAACTTAACGCCCAAGTTTTAAACAGCCTCTAGGTCAAACATTGTGGTGGCTTCAGAAGAATAAGTAGACATTGAGTATGAATAAATATCATTAATTTGTAATGGAGTGTAATGTAATAACACTATAACGAACTTATTATGAAAAATCAAAAAAGTGTATATATAGAAAACAGTTACCGATGGTAGATTAAACTGGCTATTCCTCTAGGGTTACACAAGAATATTTAGTTTTAATCATTGTGTAACATTATTAATTACAATATAGTAAAAAATATAATTCCAAAACTTAAAATAGTAAAACTGCAGCGCAATACGCAGTGACTAACAGTTCTGGCGGTCCGCCTTTTATAGGCTATAATACACGGTGTTAAACTATTTAAAAAACCGTCTAATTATTTCTTATTTTTTGAATGGATTTAGATCAAACCATGTTATTATTATTTATAAAAGTATCTTTTTGATTGACATCGGGTCAATCAATAATTTTCCCAATCAGCTCGATATATTGATAATGTTGCTAGTATTACACGCCAGGCCATACTACTGTTTAGTTCAGTCATTGGGGATCAAAAAAGGGACCTGCTTGGAAAAAAGTCCGGAAGTTTTGAAACTTTGCAGGTTTATAGGTTTTGGGGTCCCTAACTAAAATCCATAAAATGCACATTTCAAGACTTGCCGCAGGCGCGGTGCCGCCATCTTGCCAAGATAGCGCCCAAAATCGGTGTTTTGTAAATATCTCGAAAACTATGCGTTTTTCGCAAAAATTTGAAGAGAGTAAAATTAAAGAGAATAAAATTTCCTATAAAAAAAGGTTCCACAAAAATTTTCTTTAAAATCAACCGTTTAGGCACAAAATCCCTAGAAATTTTAATAATTTTGAACTTATAATTTTGCGTAAAGTATGATATACTTATAGTCAATTTTCCGAAATCAAATGTCGACTAGGCTTCACTAAAACTAGTTTTAGTTTAGTTTCTTCAATGTTGTCATGAAACAGCGGCGTATCATTAATTCGCTCATTAATTTATGAATAATTAATTG
>NW_022146659.1:534093-564388 GCF_002938485.1 Sitophilus oryzae
CTCCATTGTACTTCGTTCAGTTACGTATTGCTTGCCGTTCAAAGCCTACTTTTTTAAAGCGGGCAAATTTTTATATACTCTATATCTCGAAGAGGAATCGAGCAAAATATCAAGTGTGTTGTATTTTTGGAAAGGTAATTTTAAATTCTTTTCAATAAACTAAAAATATACAGGGTGTCCTATAAAAAATCAAAATTTCTGTTGATAATTCTTAAATTATTAATTTTACAAAAATTATACTTAAACCATTAAAGTCTACGTAAAAAGGTGCTTTGGAAATGTTTTCATAAAAATATAACATATTCCATAGCATAAAAGTTACAGCGATTTATTAAAAATGCATATTTTTGAAAAACACCCCGTAACTCCGAAACGGTAACAGATATCGATATGCGGTTTCACCATCATGTTTTTGACAAAAATTGAGCTCCAGACACCGATATTAGTTTTTGTCTATCTCCTACAGAAAAGGGTGTTTCCATTTAAAAGCGTCGAATTTGACCCACCCTGTACATAACCGATTTCCATTTTCTGTTTATTTATAATAATTTACAAATGATATCTTTAAATTCACAACAAAAATGTTTCCCTCGGTGTACCACTTTTTTTTCTAAACTTTGCCTCTATATTTCACTTGCTGTACCAGAGCTGTCCTTTTATATAATAATTAATGTTTCTATAGATTATTTCTCTTTAGTATTTCTATTATTAATGCAATTAGATACATATTTATTTTACTGAATAATATTAATAATTCTGGTATTTATTTTATTATTCTATTAAGATTTAGACCTATATACTTTAAAATTGTAGACCAAAGATCTTTGAAGAGCTTTTAAGTTACCAAAACCGACACTTATTTGAAAATTAATTTTGGTTGCATTTGGCATAAGAACTCATTTGTTCGAGACAAAGGATATATTTTTGTAAGATCATAGTGCAATACATTATTAGTTTTGGAAATAAAAAATACAGGACCGTATTTAAAAAAAGAAAATTAATGATGCCACTTCAAAGACGAAACATCGATTTAAATGTCTGCTAACACCATCTTGTAGAACAAAAAAGTAGCAATAAATATGTGAATTTTATTTTGTTAAATCTACTCAAAAAGAATCATAAAATATTAAAATAAATATTCAGTTTTTTTTCAACAATCTTCGGAAGTATTTGGCATTTTTAAACTTTTAAGGGCGCATTTTAGCATTAATAGGGAACAACGGCATACGGTCGAGTCGGCCTACAAACACGTAAACGTTTACGTACGCATACGCATTTCTTCTATTTTTTATTTTTTATACACGTAAAAGATTCTTTACGTCTACGTATACGTGCCAGCAGCGGCCGACTCGACCGTATGCCGTTGTTCTCTAATATCAACCCATACCTCTTCTTTTAGTTATTTTTAAAGAGGTATAGAACGATATATACTAGGGTTCTCATTACGCAATAAAATTTGTAATGAAAATTTCAGGAAACAAACAAGAGTTACCGATATAATTCAGTTCAGGTGCCTAAGATGAAATGGCAATGAGCTGGACATGTTGACAAACTAAATAGAACGTCAACAAAAGCTTTGGATGGACGACATTAAGGAAATGGCAGTTAAACGGTGGTAAATACAACACAGAACACGGAGACATGGAAAAGGATAGAAGAGACCTATTATAATACAGGAATAGATAAATGCAGGTTGAGAAGGGAGGAAAGAAGAAGTATATTTTCTAGTTTCCAATATCTTAATATTGAGGCTCAAATTTGGGAAACTTTGTACATCAACGCTACAGCTACTGCGTACCCTATTAACAACAGTGAATATTATTAAACAGCGAATGTGGGGAAATGGAATATAATCGTAAACGTACGGTCTGCAATATTCCTACACTATTTTTTATATAGATATAACAGTATAAACGAAAACAACTCTTTTTAGCAGGAGCACTTATTCACAAATAATTTTAAAAGATAATAAAAATACATTAGAATAAAACATTAGCATATCATAACAAATACATTTTAAAGTATTTAAATCTATTGTCTATCTGATACACAGTCAATGCAGATTTATAATCAGAGTATTGGATACATTTCACCCATTTGTAAAATACACATCCGTAATGAGACTTTTTTCATAACCTTGGTGGCTATGATAGAAGGTTGTTCATATTTTCTGATAATTTTCTATGTCAATCTTCTCCCTCGTATCTTCCAATTTCAAGTAACTCCTAACTCGTAAAATTTTTGCTAAATCTTATAGCGCCATTTTAATCTAGAAGATTTTAGGCCCACTCTTCAAGCCTCAGGTCACTAGAGACTATCTTGTCTGTCAGGTCCCCCTAACGTTGGCAATCACGATGGCGAACTGATCTCTGTTTTCAGCCACTCTAAACAATTATTCGGCGCTATGAATGCCTGTCCATTCCTGGATGTTCCTCAAACAGGAGATTTGTTTTCTTCCTACGCCCCTGTCGTCCCTCTATTTTGCCCATTTTCATTATTAGTTGTAGGATCCGGTAACGATTTCGCCTAAGAACATGGCCGAGGTATGACAGCTTTCGGCATTTAACTGCTATCAAAAATTCACGAACAGTATTTGCCCTGTTTAAGACTACTTCATTTCTTTGCATAGCCACCCATAGTATTCTTAGCATTCATCTATGTAACCACATTTCAAATGCTTTCAAACGGTTGATTGTGGCAGCTTCGAGTGTCCAGATTTCAGCTCCGTATAACAGCACAGACCAGATGTAACATTTAAACATTTTATTTTCAGGCTATCGTTACAAAACAGTGATCTCGTCTTCTGGAATATTGTACGAGCCGATTCAATCCAACCTCTAATTTCCTTATCCGGGTCAAGTTGCTCGGTGATGTAGCATCCAAATTATTTAAAATTGGATACTTTCTTAACGCTTTGTCCATTTATTTGTAGTGACAAAGACATTGGCAGCTAGAGACCATGAACTTTGTCTTAGAAACATTTATATTCAGCCCCATTTCCTGTTCCATTACATTAACAGAATCTACGAGATTTTGGAGACCCAGGAGATCATCGCACAAAATAGCCGTATCGTCAGCATAGCGAATGATGTTAATCAGTTCACCGTTGATTTTGGCCCCGAATTCTTTTTCATATAAAGCCTCTTTAATAGGACTAGAGACTATACGACTCGTAAATTGCTCTTAATAATTACCAGCTTGAGAAAAATAGCGGAACTAATATATTTACTTCGGGTATATAACCGCTAAGATGAAGTCTCGAGACCCTCAACGACATATTTCTGCTATACTACCACATTCATACCACATTGCACTTAGCAAGATGCTGACTTTGTCATCGCATCTCCGAGACATTGTAAGATAAAATATAGCTACCGGGGTCCCACAGGCCACACGTTAGTTGTTAAAGGTTAAAAAGCATACTTGAATTATTAAACATTTGATCATAAAGTATTTTTCCCAATCAAAACAATCCGAATGACCGGTATAGCAGCTGCCCGTACTAGTTACACAAGCCGGCACACACACTAGTAAATACCGCGGCCCGAGCCAGCCAGTACAACAAAGTGGATCGCATGCCGATGGCGTTATGCAAGAAAGAAATGCTTGCCGCCGCGCCGAGCCGTTGCAATGGTGAAAAGCTTTCTAACGAGGTCGACTTGAAGAACCGGCAAGGCGACTAGCCACAGAAATAACAAAAACGCTATTGTAAGAAGTAAAGATTGCAAGAAAGAACATTTCGAAATACATAGACAACAATTCTGCGAAGGTTTTCAGTGCGTTATTATATTATTTTATTTTGGCTTTTTTTCATTTTTTAATGTTTGAGCATTCTATTAATAATCAATTTCTTTATTAATTTTAAACTGAGAACTTGAGTAACGTATAAAGCTGCGACAATGATTAAAAAAGTATTTGTCCACGACCACTTAATAATAAATCAATATTCTACTTCCTAGTTGAAGAAATATGGTGCCCATATTTGTAATAGAGTGAAATATATCAGCTGATAACAGTGAATTATCATAAATCACACTTTGCATTTACTTTACGTTTGTTGCTATGCCAACGTCACACTCACAACATCCCGAAGCGCGGCGTGGATGATTTGACGATTTTCTTATCTTTCTTTTTATTAATTTTGACATTTAAAATTGTCAAATGTTAAGTAGGTAGTTATTATTAATGGCATATTAAGAACTCGGTTAAAATCAAAAAATGAATTATGAGAGTGATAATGAGCCCTGTACATCACTAGAGGTAGCACAGGCGGCCAAATTAACAAGTCTTGGATTGCTACCACAAAAGTCTAAGGATCATTATATGTCTGCCTATAAAAACTTTCTAGACTGGAGGATTGCGAAAGGCATAAATTCGTTTTCCGAATCCGTGTTATTAGTATATTTAGTTGTCATTGTAACGAAACAAAAGTCAATCTCCTGATTGACTAAAGAATGTTGGTACGATATTTTCATGCAAAGAACTTGAAATAATATAAATGAAATTCAAATACATTTATAACTTTAAATAGAACACAAATTACCAACTTTAGTTACACAAAACAACAAAAAGTCAGATGCTGGTACTCCAATTTATCGTTCTAACTCAACTAAAGTTGGTAGAAGTATGTGTTTTATTGCAAAAAGAAATAGGTATTATATGTTCTTGATTTCTAAAAAATCATTTCATCATAAAAAGAATAACGCTGTCGAAATTAAATTACAAAAATCTGTTCTCCGTACTTCGAACGCTAATAAAACCCTGGTAACCCTAAATACTACATTCTCTTTCAAGATAAATAAAGTCTCTAGTAAAAGAAATATTTACACAAAACTTTATATAACTTACACCAAATCAAATAGGCTATTACATTTATTGCATAAGAAGTCTATTACTTAGGATCAAAATAACTTTCAACCGAACCCCTGTAATCGATATTTAATTACCCTAATTTCCACAGTGACTCTACTATCGCTTCTCACATAATCGAGGACATCAATAATAAAAAACCGACAAGTATGCATACCAACAACACATTACATAACTCCAGACAAACAACAACAACAACACTGACTCAGCAGATAGGGAGTACCTGCCTAAGAGCAAAGAGTGCTCCCTATGGCGGTACTTTCTGCCTCGGGAATGCTCGCCCGACACCTTCACCTCATCTCGTCGAAAGTACTTTCTGGCGCCATTCAATCCGATTATATAATGTCGAATGTACCAGATAATGATCTCGTACAATATTTTAATGATGCATTACGTTACGGGCATAGTAAAGGCATTCAAAATGTTAATTTGAATTAGGTCGCCTTCCACCGATTAAAATATTCTTATTTTTCTTTTTTAGCATAATACTAATTTAATACGAGGGTTGGCTTTTTTATTTTGCATATAAAAGCATAGTACTACTTATATCAAATGTCAAAATTAACTGTCATCTTTAGTTAACTTAACGCCCAAGTTTTAAAAACAGCCTCTAGGTCAAACATTGTGGTGGCTTCAGAAGAATAAGTAGACATTGAGTATGAATAAATATCATTAATTTGTAATGGAGTGTAATGTAATAACACTATAACAAACTTATTATGAAAAATCAAAAAAGTGTATATATAGAAAACAGTTACCGATGGTAGATTAAACTGGCTATTCCTCTAAGGTTACACAAGAATATTTAGTTTTAATCATTGTGTAACATTATTAATTACAATATAGTAAAAATATTCCAAAACTTAAAATAGTAAAACTGCAGCGCAACGCAGTGATTAACAGTTCTGGCGGTCCGCCTTTTAAAGGCTATAATACACGGTGTTAAACTATTTAAAAAACCGTCTAATTATTTCTTATTTTTGAATGGATTTAGATCAAACCATGTTATTATTATTTATAAAAGTATCTTTTGATTGACATCGGGTCAATCAATAATTTTCTAATCAGCTCGATATATTCATGATGTTGCCAGTATTACACGCCAGGCCATACTACTGTTTAGTTCAGTCATTGGGGATCAAAAAGGGACCTGCTTGGAAAAAATCCGGAAGTTTTGAAACTTTGCAGGTTTATAGGTTTTGGGGTCTCTAACTAAAATCCATAAAATGCACATTTCCAGACTTGCCGCCGGCGCGCGCCGCCATCTTGCCAAGATAACGCCCAAAAAATCGGTGTTTGGAAATATCTCGAAAACTATGCGTTTTTCGCATAAATTTGAAGAGAGTAAAATTAAAGAGAATAAAATTTCCTATAAAAAAGGTTCTATAAAAATTTTCTTTAAAGTCAACCGTTTAGGCACAAAATCCGTAGAAATTTTAATAATTTTGAACTTATAATTTTGCGTAAAGTATGATATACTTATAGTCAATTTTCCGAGAAATCAAATTAGGGTTCACTAAAACTAGTTCACTAGGGTTCACTAATCACTAGAGGCTCACTAAAACTAGTTTTAGTTTAGTTTCTTCAATGTTGTCATGAAACAGCGGCGTATCATTAATTCGCTCATTAATTTATGAATAATTAATTGTCGTGCTGGACAGCATTCATTGCGAACTTACCACCAGGTTCAGCATTGGTCTGATTGTACCAAAGATGCCGAAGAATGGGGTTGAAAGAAAACAAGAACAGACATTACTCCAGTCATGACGTTGAAAGATCCAGCTCCAAAATCCCTATTGGCATTTTTATCCTGTAAATGCGAAACCAACAACTATGGTAAAGCCTACGGATGCAGAAAAGCAGGATTAAAATGTTCAATGATTTGTGCATACTGTAATGAGAAAACCTGTGACAACGTCAATGGAGTGTCACTCGACGAATCCAATGAAGAGGAGTTGGACTTGCCTTTTTTTTCCTGGAGGTGTAAAATACCTTTAGGTAGGGAGTGTGGAACTCAATCTCTCCTTAAGCTGACTGGAGGACACTACCCACTAAACATCACCCCCTCGCCCCTGCCACGTCTACCCGGGCCCGCAGGACTTCTTTTTATTTTATTACCCCTGCTCTTCGCTGTGTTTTGCCTCTAGTATATTTTAGGCCAGTTTTGAGATGGCTTCAAAGTTTTCTCTTTTTTCTGTTGCCGATTTTAAGAAGGTATCTGCGGAGATGTTGCCACCAATCGTCATGCGTACCTCACATCTTTCTTGTTCCCATCTTGGACAGGCAAACATTGTGTGTTCTGGAGGTTCAGCTGGACTTGCCTGTAGATATCCTTCTGGCGACTGAAGATGAAGAGTTGGACGAATTGAGAGACCACCCTTGATGAGCCCAGCACAGCAGACACGATCGACTTTGACATCAATGAGCCAGGTCCGTCGGGCTTGTGCAGAAAAGTTAAAGTTTTTAATTTACCTAGCGGAGTAGACCTCCGGGGAGACCACGTTAAAAAAACGCGCCATATACTTTACCTCTTGGGTGGTGTGGAAACAAGTACACATTTTCAATACGGATAAAAATTAATTATTCATAAATTAATGAGCGAATTAATGATACGTCACTGTTTCATGACAAAATTGAAGAAACTAAATTAAAACTAGTTTTAGTGAACCCTAATCGTCATTTGATTTCGGAAAATCGACTATACATATATACTTTACGCAAAATTATAAAGTTCAAAATTATTACAATTTCCAGGGATTTTGTGCCTAAACGGTTGACTTTAGCGAAAATTTTCATAGAACCTTTTTTATAGGAAATTCTCTTTAATTTTACTCTCTTCAAATTTTTGCGAAAAACGCATAGTTTTCGAGATATTTACAAAACACCGATTTTGGGCGCCATCTTGCCAAGATGGCGGCGCCGGCGGCAAGTCTGGAAATGTGCATTTTATGGATTTTAGTTAGGGACCCCAAAACCTACAAACCTGCAAAGTTTCAAAACTTCCGGACTTTTTTCCAAGCAAAAATCCCCAATGACTTATGAATGTTATATTAATCAATTAAGGCCTCGTAAACAAACATAACATATACAATTTTATATACTAATTCATTATAATAAAATTAAATAACAAACATAATGTAATTATATTCCTAAAGATTGAGTAAAAAGTTTTGTTCTTAAATATCTACTCTACATAATATAGGTATAATCGCGTGTTCAAATATTAATCTTGTGGAATATATATCAACATAAAACGAGATGAAATTAACATAAAAAAGCTATTTTAGAAACGTCTAGGTTTATTTATTTCACTGAGAGTTATGAAAAGAAAGTCCTTTGCCTCGGGTACAAATACCGCCACGTTTTGGAAATAGCTAAAAACGAAACAAAATTGAACGGGACAATAGGAAACGCAAAAAAAATCCCCCCACGCCCACCTCACGAGTAGTTTTCGGGCGCTTTTAAGAATCTATGCTAACAGTTAATTACCAAAATAAAACATACCTATGATTATTTCAAAATGGACCAATATTATATTTATTTTAGAAAATGAAAGCGCTAATTGTCGGCTTGTTTTGTATAATAAATATTGATAGTTTTTTGGTGTAATGAGTCTATGGTTATTAATTCGACATTTAGAGTTAAAAAATTCAACGAAAGTGGAAATGTCGTTTTTATTGCTTATCATTTCAACACCAGTTCCAGCAACTATACAGAAAGTTGTTGTTTTTACGGGATTATAATTACGAAATGTTGGAGAAAACACCTTGACAGTAATATTATCGTAAAACACGAACATATGCCTTAATTAATGCTGTCTTCATATTTAATTGATTGTTAAAACCACAAAAAATACTGATAATCATAATAAAATCTAATAAAGACTAATATATGCTTTATTATTATCGTTATAAGTCTACAATAAGTTAAAAAATCTACAATATTAAGATTAGAAGGTTTAAGGACCAAAAAAGGATTAAAAATAGATGAGGAATATCTTAACCATCTAAGATTCGCTGATGATATAGTCCTAATTGCCAATAGTCCTGAAGAACTACAAGCACAAATCAATGAACTAAATACAGCTAGCAATAAAGTAGGACTCAAAATGAATTTAGCAAAAACTAAAGTAAAGTACAACGAACTAGTAAACAGAATAGACATTCTAATATATAACACAACACTTAAAATAGTAGAAGAATATATACAGGGTGTCATTGAAATTCTGAAAAAAAAATCGGGGGGTGATAGTACTCCTAAAAAAAAGTAAAAAAAGCTCCTATAAGTATAGGGTGAAAAATGCATATTAAGGGAGTTAGGGGCACTGAAAGGGTGAATTTAAAAAACGATTCTTTTGCAATTGTAGGCTTAAAAAACAAGATAAAATTTCGAAAAAAAATCCTCTGCCATAAATTTTGACCCTAAATCAAATGGTGATACTGAAAAATTATTTGGAAAAGCGGAAAGGGTAGTTTTTTCAAGGGTAGGGGGTTGTTTCGCGAATAACTTTTTTGAGATTTATTTTTTTGGAACGTGGGTTTATTTTTTGAAAACTACATACTTTTTCCTATAAAAAAGGTATTCTTGTTGCACATCGCCCAGAGCGATGGTTTTCGAGAAAATTGAAAGCAAAGAGTTTGCCCTGATGGGTTGCTAACTGGTTAATCAATATAAATTTATGAAAGTTATGGCGGTTCAAAAGTCACCATGTAGTTATTAAACAATTAATTGGAAATCGTAAATTTCATGATATTTAAAACATCTTATTGTTTTAAAAACGAAATAAACTTTTTTGGCTTTAAAAAAATTTGGTTTACTCAGAATACTGAAGAACAACTACGACAACGCATTATTGACTGTTCCAATCAAATTCGGACAACCCCAAGGATATTCCACAAGGTACGCAGATGGTGGAGAAGAAGATTAGATGTCTGCATTGAAATGAATGGTGGTTACTTTGAACATTTACTATGAATGAATTAAGGAATGCGTTATTTTAATAAGGAATTTTGGTAATTGGATTATTTCGTTTTTTAAAACAATAAGATGTTTTAAAAATCATGAAATTTTGGTTTTTCAATTAATTATTTGATAACTACTTGGTTACTTTTGAACCGCCATAACTTTCATAAGGTTATGTTGATTAACCAGTTAGGAACCCATCAGAACAAACTCTTTTCCTTCAATTTTCTCGAAAACCATCGCTCTGGGCGATGTGCAACAAGAGTACCTTTTTTGTAGGAAAAGGTATGTAGTTTTCAAAAAATGGATCCGCGTTGCAAAAAAAATAATCTCAAAAAAGTTATTTACGAAACAACCCCCAACCCTTGCAAAAACTACCCTCTCCGCTTTTCCAAATAATTTTTAAGTATTGACTTAGGGTCAAAATTTATGGCAGAGGATTTTTTTTCGAAATTCTATCTCGTTTTTTAAGCCTACAATTTCAAAACAATCGTTTTTTAAATTCACCCTTTCAGTACCCCTAACTCCCTCCTAAAATATGCATTTTCCGCCCTATACTTATAGGAACTTTTTTTATTATTTTTAGGAGTACTATCACCCCTCTCTATTTTTTTACACCATTTCAATGACACCCTGTATATTTGGGACATCTAATACACCAGCTCGGGATCTCTACTACCAGAAATCGATAGAAGAATTAAGTTAGCATGGAGTACTTATGGAAGAAACTCAATCATGTTCAAATCTAGAATGCCACTTTATTTAAAGAAGAAAATATTAGACCAATGTATACTACCAGTCATGACCTTTACATGCGTAATCTGGACACTTAAAACGGACATCATAAGGAAACCGAAGGTGGTATAACGCCCAATGGAACAATATATACTGGGAATAACCAAGAAAGACCGTAAAAGAATGAAAATAATGAAAGAATAGATACGACCAAAGACCCATTTAATAGATGCATCCCCAGAATCAAATCCCTCAAGTGGAAAATGGCCTGGCAAGAAGGATGGACAAAAATTACAGCATGGTACCCACGAGGAATTAAGAGACTTAGAAGACCAAACCTGGGATGGAACAATGGACTCAACTACAAAGAGAGTATATCTAAATATGTCAAGAAGGCTACACCATAATTGGAAATGGTTGAATAAGCCGAAGATGATGATTTGTTTTCTATGTAGAGGGTGTCCTTCAAGACAAATAATAAAAAAGATTGTAAAATATTGAAATCTAAGCACAACGGGAACTAAAAGAATCAGGAACGAATAGGGACTAAAAGACAGACAACAAAAAGTAAACTCAATCGATTAAAAAAAAGAGTATGTGAATAAGTTGATTAATTTAGGAGTTATCGTGTAGAAAATGTAAAAAACATTTCTCATCCTTCCAAAGAGGTGGTAATTAGTCATTCCACATGCACAGAGCCCTAACCGATCATTTCATAAAAATTTTATGTGGTTATACCTTCGAAAAAAAAATTTCGAGAAGGAAGCGACTTTTTTCAGTGCTTTTACTCCACTAATTGTGCCTAATTAATTCAAATAGCAAAAATAGTACAGCAATAACATAATTGATAAATCCCGTATGTTTACTACTCAATAAGTACATGTTTTAATTTTGGATACAATTAATTACTGTTATGCAAAATATATTCATTTTTATTTATTTTTTGGTATACCTGCACCTGTTTTTGGTTAAGTTTATAATGAGGTCAAGTGTACTACTGACAAGTATGGTTGAGCACGGCAATTTAATACGGTCACAAAAAATTGATATACGCTTTAAACTAAGACACAGTTGTTTTCCATCTCCATTGGAAAGTGAACATCAAAAAGGAAAAAGACAAAAAGATACCGACATTATATATAAACATATTTATTACTGCTTAAGAGGTCAAGGTTTTTAATCGAAAAAAACAGTATATGATACTAAAGAACTAAAAGAAAAGTTTATACTGGGTCTGAGTGTTGGGGGGGGGGTCTTGAGTAAATCTTGCACATGTCGGTCTTGGGCTTGGTCTTGCAGATCTAACGCTGTTTTGTTCTGATCTTGGTCTTGTTTTTTATGCAAGACCAAGATCCAGACCGCAAAACTAAGACCACTTAGTCACTTGGAAATCACGACTAGACATTTCGTATATAATATGACAGCGACTTCCATTTCCAAGCCAACTCAAATGTTATTACTGTAACAAAAAATTATATCTCCCTTGAAACTCTGACTTCAAGAATAGTTTATATTTCATTAAATTGTCATTTAATTAAAATCAACTGTTACCTCATAAACTAGATAATACTTCTGAGACAATTTTTTCACCATGTTAAAAATATTTATTAAATATAATGTATCCAATTTTTTTCAACCTCACGCTTCACGCCTGATTTCCGAAACGCTGACTAGTATTTCCAGGCGTGTAATTTGTGTTTTTAAGCATTTTATTTGAGTTTTTATATCTCATTCCTTTTTAACTATAGTATACAATGGAATTTTCTGATTAAGAAATATTAATACAGTTTCGATTAGGTGTGGTATCAAAAATATCAGTTAAATTAATAGAAACTTCACACAAATGAATTACGAGTTTTTATGCAGATGTCAATCAAAATCATTGCCTTTCAGTTGATCTTAAATTATTATATTTTATAAGCATCTGTGTATTAAGATATTAATTTTTTTATCAGCATTTATTAAAATCCATCAACCAGATTTTATTTTTATAATAAAATTTAAACATTTTTAATATAAAAGTAAAAGTTAGTCTCTAAAAAATATACCATGATGTCGCACAAATAGATATACTTATATTTAATATAAAAAATATATAAAAGTTTACTAATGAATTTATAATTATACAGGGTGAGTCTTAAATAAGTGTATGGGTGGTATTGACACACAAAAACACGTTTACAGGTTTTTTTCGAGAAAGAAAAAAATTAAAATTCTTGGAATTTTTGAAAAAAAAATTGGTAAAAAACTAACCTAACCTAATGTCATATCTTAATATGGTAACATAGATTGTAGATTAAATTTATAAGAAAGAAAACCAGAAAAAGATTAGTGGTTCTCAAATAAAAAAAAATTCAAAGTAAAATAACTTATTTATTATGGACTTATTTAAAACGACAAAGAGAAAATATGTTTATTTTATTGAGATCTACCAATCCTGAAAAATATTTAACATTTTTACGCACCCTGCTTATTAGATTCAGAGAACTTTAAAACTACCCGTTACCACAGATATGTTCCTCTCATTGTTTACTATTCCTTTCCCATATAAAAAAATATCTTAGTCATTTTTTTAAACTAACATATTCATTACATCATAAAACTATTTATAATATTACTTGTAACATAAAATTAAAGAACAGGAAATAAATCAGTAAACCATGCCTCGCATTTTTGAATGGTAAATAATAAAATCAACCTTATTATTATCGCGTAGACACGTTCATTCGACCCACAATGGTACCAAAACAAACCCGAATTCAGTACCTTTCGTTGCGAAATATAAATTAAAGTTGCATAACACCGTAACTTTCGTCCTTGTCGACCTACATTGGTCTTTTTGAATCGAAAAAAAAAATGTTTTTTTTTTCTCTTTTGAAGAATATCACTTCCTGGCTTGTGTATTCTTCGTGGAAGACATTCACATAATAAGGTAATTATAGACTTTAATAGTTACTTTTTTGTTCTATTATTAAAGGATCCATTCAATTTCTTTCGTCGGTTTTTTGATATAGTAATCCTTATCGCGACTAAAAGGATCTTACATAACTGTTAAACAGTTTTATATGCATTTCATTTATATATTAAATATTTTATATATTTCATTTGCTTTAAATTACTAGAACAACTTATTTTAAAGATTTTCTATATTGAAATTGCCCCCTAGCCAAAATCTATTACCAAAGTACAGGACAAAATTGCAGCCTGCTTTATAATAAATAGTAAGACCAACACCATGACCAAGGAAGTCTTGGTCTAGTTCCTGTTTTTCCTGTGCATTATAAATATATACCACTGATCTTCCTGAAGTAGAAGATGGGTTATTTTTTAAAAGGATGTTTATGCAATAACTAACTTCCAAATTTTCCTTGAGGTATCATCCTTTTTATTCACTAACACTACTGGACTTGTTGCTTTATGGTATTATGGTTAGCACTTATGGATTCATACAAAAACTATTTAAAAACTTTTGTAGTACTTTTAGTAGGTAGATCCCACTTCTGATGTTAAATGTAGTAATGTATTTCTAACAATATACTCGATTTTCTTCATAACTCTTTTATTCTGTAGTAGTACTCAGGATTACATAGAATATAGAATGTATGAGGGTTTAATCACCGCGATACCTCCTTTCAAGATATAACTCATCATACAGTCTCAGGCTTTAACAAAAGCCAACATCTGAGCAAGTTTTATTGTTGTTAGCCCTCCATCTCCAATATCAGTCGTACCAATGTTTATGGCGCAAATCGTTGTCGTTCCCCGGCGCACTCGGTGATTAGGTATTCTGGTATTTCCCCATTTTCCTACAGAATCTACATTTGTCATTGTTTCCTTAGCTTCTGTTTACTGCTGTGTTGATTAAGTGCTCCGCTCGAATTCGTACATGACACATAAAAACGTTACGCTTTCAAAGTGGCAAGCAGAAGTAGCCGTTCAGCAGAACGCTAAGCCGTAAATTTTGGTATTCTCCTTGCCGTGCGAATCGTTTTCTGAATACGCGTTGAGCACATATTGGCAGCATCGCAATTTCTCAGGTATCTAATAATCAAATGTGGATAAAACGATGAAAAATGTCAATGTTACGTGAATTTCATAACGTATTAGGTATTGAGTTATTTCAACCTATTTTTCTATGGATATGTCATTATTATACGACGGAAATGTTGAAGACGCTTCTCAGCATTCTCGATGTTTTGAACAATATTTATAGGTACCAAGTCGTAAATTGTCAAATACTTATTGAGGAGTTTATAGAAGAAGTAGTATTCACTAAAGTGCAAGAGCACGCACAAAATCACAGTTTTATTTATTAGTTTGACAAGCAAAACTATCCTTTTAAGTAACCGATTTTCGAATCGCTTAGCGCAATGAGTAAAGACGCTAGCGCATCAAATGAGACTACCCAAATTGGTAGTCAAGTGCGAGCTAAAGCAGAGTTTACACTGCCACGCCCTTTCTAATTCGAAGTTCAATAAAACACAAAGTTTACTTAATCTGAATGAGTTGCATAGAGGCCACTAGCTTTTTAATTTTAACAGCCGGGTGGTCGGGGTTCAAAGATATTAATAAAAGGGCGCCATAAGATTATACTCTATGAACTCGGCAATAAAGATGTAACTATTAAGCAGACTTCAACACCAACCTCGAACTGTTGAGTACAACTATCATGAACTTCAAATATTCTATAACTATTTGTACTTAAGTGACTCTAACTTAACTATGAGACTGTAAATAATACTACTAAAAATATTTAAGCAATTTATTAAAATATCAAAAGTTTATATTTAAAACCTATGACGTCAAACCCCCTTATCTAACTTAATACTAGATACAAACAGGGTGGTTTACATAAAGTAAATCTAAATCTAAACAGTCTTACTCTAATCGATGTACAATCTTGAAACAACTCGGAAGTTCCTCCGGCTGAGCTACGGTGTATAGCTACAGGGTGGCTACGGCGGTGCACAGCAGCTCGGTGTACTGTCACTGGAGCCCACGGATGTCAGCAGACGTACGGATGCCAGCCAGGTGTAGGACTTCAAGAGGTGAACATAAAAACCCTAAATAATATTGGTTGTCTTAGAAAAGAGCCTCAATTAGAACAAGGACTAGCACAACGTGTAGGAGTTAATGAAGGTAATAAAGAAGGACTAATTAAATCTGAACTTTACCTCAACGAGGGTTTATGATGTCCAACGGATAACTCTACACACGGGCAACAAGAACAGATGGAATTCTGGACTGTTCTGTGCTACGGTCTGGATCGGTCTTCTTACTCTACAATTACGAACAACCAAATAAGATTTAAGAAAGATAACACCCAACTAATCTTTCTACACCACGTGGCGTGGAAAAGTCGAAAACCAGATAACAATATGAACAAAAATCAGTTGAGCATTGGCTTAGACTAGGCAGAAGAATTATAGCATACCTTGGAACTATCGGGGACTTCTTGGGCACGTGGAATCGGAATATCGGTCGGAAAATTTGGCTATTTAATCCTTTACGGAAATTGGTCGGCGGTCCATACAAATCAACAAAATCCAACCACGTCTCTAACCAAATGCGTTTCGGAAGCCTTAATCCTTCTCTACGAAGACCTGCTATTCACCCACAGGAAATGCTTCACGAAACGGCAGCCAGTTCTTCACGACGAAACTCTTCAGCCGGGGAGTACACAAGAAGTGATGCAAGGATTCGATTTTCTTCACAAAATCAGATTTCAACCGGAAATCCAGGATACATATAGAGAATATCTCGACTAGTCCAACTCACAAAAGGCATAAATAAAAACGACGTTCTAGAATATTTTTCATTGTCATATTTCATATCCGGTCAATGAACGAACTTATTCACAAATTCCCACCATTAAATGAACGAATTGCACACTGCGATCCACATCAAAATAACCAATTTAACTACGAAATTTTATCTGATAATTATAAAATTTCAATAACCAAACAAAGGATAAATAAATCCAAACATCTGATTTGGATCTGACAGTGACAAGGGACAAGTGATGACCAAAGATTTAGAGAGATGGACAAAAATTCTAATGCTGGGCGGCATCCAGTGATAATATTCTGTGGCTCTATAGCGCTGTGTATATCGGGTTGCATAATTGTAAAATTTAAATAAAATAATATTTAACAATAAAATTATAGTAAACATGATGCAAAAATAATAGCTATTTGCGATATTTTATGAGCTAGCACACAGAGGTCGTTGCGAGGAAATTTGACTGTTACAACACTGTGTCACTTTGGGTGTACAACCAAAATGAATCACTCAGATTGAATTGATCCAAATTGTACATCCTTGTTTACATATTTTCATCCAGTTCGCAGCAGTTCACTGTTTCATCTTCCGCAGACTGCCACCTCTCCCAGTGTTTTCTATATCGAGGTTGGCCGCACGAGTCGGCGTCGGCTGTTTACATTTTTCACTTGCCGTTCAATGTGGATGAATCAACGGTTCGTTGAACGCTTCTTTCAACAAAAGTAGGAAGACCGTCAACTTGTTTCATCGTTCAATTTTAGTGTACACTTTGGATGAAACAGTGATGAAAGGCAATTTATACTTATCACTTTGGATTATTCATCAAAGTTGTACATCCAAACTGACAAATGTAAATGAGCCTTAAGCTAAAATTAACGTCATATTATACGCTGAGCGTCTAAAAGTGCTTAGTTCTAAGTTACAGAATTTGGGCCCTGACTTTTTTAAACATTCTAGTTATAATATAATCGTTTGAATAATTTAGTATCTGTAGCTACTATAACAAGTCATATTAAAGAGAAAATAATTGCCTATAATCTAGTACTAAACAATATGCAACTAAAAATAAACAACCAAATCTTACTGAAATATACATACTGTAAAATAGAGTTCAGTATCAAATATATTGGCTTTTAATCCAATTAGTTGCCATATTATAATACAACCAAAATTGAATTCAATAATTTTTTTTTATTTTAACGTTTGTATATTTACATAAATTGGCAATATAAATTCAATAAACACAACAAGTAAAAATTTCTCTTACAAAACCAGATAATTCATTGGCCTAAAAACAATCAGAACTTGTAGTCGACAGAGCGGCATATTTATTTAATTCGTCAGCTGACCGTTATTGTAAATGTCAAAATGAATATTCTTATATAATTAATTATTTAATCGTATTCTTTTTTTAACCAATTCTTTTCTACCGGGTATATTTCACAGACTGTTTCTTCGATCTACGTCAAACTTGGTTAATTTTAATGTTATGCAAAGCTATAATTATGTTTTCAAGTTTGGTTAGCTAGCGATTAGATTGAACAAAAATTACTTTACATGAGCTGTAAACTCAAGTAAATTTCTAAATGTTTAGTAAAGATCGCAATAATTTTATTTTTACATGAAAGCCTGTACCTTAATCTACTTTTCTACATAATTTCCGTGAATATTGAGGCACTTTTCATAACGTGGCACCAGTTTTTCAATACCATCCTCATAAAATTCTGCCGCCTGACTGGTTAACCACTGTATCAAAACTGTTTTGACTTCGTTATCGTCTTCAAGATGCTGACCGCCC
Source organism: Sitophilus oryzae (assembly GCF_002938485.1). Classification (NCBI taxonomy): domain Eukaryota; kingdom Metazoa; phylum Arthropoda; class Insecta; order Coleoptera; family Curculionidae; genus Sitophilus; species Sitophilus oryzae. Next base: position 552,239 of record NW_022146659.1, read on the forward strand.
AGGTGTTTCTTCAAGTGCAGGAATAAATGGTAGTCACTAGGCGCCAGATCAGGGCTGCATGGAGGATGATCTAGAGTTTCCCATTTAAAAGATTTGATGAGATCTTTGGTCCGATTAGCCACATGTGGACGGGGATTGTCATGCAGCAAAACAGTACCCTTACTCAACTTGCCACGTCTTTTGTTTTGGATTGCACGGCGCAGATTGTTCAATGTCTAACAATAAGATGCTGCATTGACTGTCTCATTACGAGGCAGAAACCTAATTAGCCAGATACCTTTCTGTTCCAAAAACTGTGCACATGATTTTTCGGGCAGAAATTGTTTTCTTAAACTTCACTGTTTTGGGTGATGATGAATGTCGCCATTCCATGAACTGTTGTTTCGATTCTGGTGTGACGTAGGCCACCCATGTTTCGTCACCAGTAACAATTTTGTCTAAAAATCTTCACCTTCATTGTGGTACTGCTCAAGGAAAATGCACTGCCTAAACGTTGGGTTTTGTGCAAATCCGTCAACATTTTCGAAACCCAACGTGAACACAATTTCCGGTAATTCAAGTTCTCGGTCACAATGCGATACAAAACACTACGAGAACATTGAGGAAAGTAGTCGCACAATGATGAAATTGTAAAGCGTCTGTTTTCTTTCACCTTTTCGTCCACTTTCTGCACCAAATCTTCATTAACGACCGAAGGACGCCCACTCCGTTCTTCATCATGCACATTTGTGCGGCCCTCTTTAAATACCCCTGCCTCCCGCGTACAAAATGGGATACGATTTCCTTAAGCTCCGATTCATTAATAACCGATTGTATCAACGAAGTTGAGTTGCCCAAAGGGCGTCCGCTGGCTAGGTAGCGGTGGAGAGAGTTCCCAGGGGGTCCCAAAGTCCGTAGAAAACCGAAATCCGGAACGATTTCCTTAAGCACGAAACTCTCACGAGAAGAACATTATGTTCCATAAAGTATCCTAGATATGGTCCGCTGGCTGGGCGGTGGTGGAATCCACGTCCGCTGATGGATCCAAAGAGTTTAAAACGTAAATTTGAAAACCATTTCCTTAAGCTTGAAATTTTGATGGAAGCTTACATTTTATTGACATTTGCAAAAATAATCGTCCGCTGCCTGTATGTGGGTGGAAAAGTCGTCCGCTGGTGGGGTAAAGGAAGATAAAGGGTACTGAACATAAACGCGTTATGATGCACAAGCGGACGATATTTCCACCGACATACAGGCAGCGGATGATTGTTTTCGTAACTTACCAAAATATTACCTTCATCAAAATTTCAAACTTAAGGAAATGATTCTCGACAATCTATTCACAAAAACATACATGGAAAACACGAGAGGTTGAATCATAATTTAATCAGTCGACTAAATTTTTAATAATTAAAAAACTGAAATATTATATTATTGAGTAACTATGTAGATAAAATATTAAACAAAAAATTCCAAAAAGTTTAATCATCATCTTCCTCATCACTGTCATTATCAGATACATCACTGTCTTCATCCTCTTGTGATAATTCATCTTCATCCGCCTCATCAGTGCCTAGAAAAATAAGTATTAAATATTAGAATGGCATGAAAAGCAGAAATTAATAATAATTTGAATAAGTACCTTCAGCATTTGTATCTTCTTGTGTGATCATTTCCACTGATGACGGTAGCTGATCGCCCTCGAACCATTTGCACACAAATTTTCCGTCTTCAAATTGCCAACCATACTCGAGTGGATCCAAATTTGGAGGCTCCTTTTTGAAGGCGTTTTTCCAAATATTGGAGATCAAGATGGTTCTACGAAGGTGTTGAGTTAGTTCCGATTGTGATGGCGGCAAAAGGGAACCATCAAAATTTTTATTGGGCAATTGCAATCTATTTTCCTCTTCACTGAATTTATAAATTTTCATGAACATTGCCACCCGACCGTCGTTCACTTTATCAATTGATTTGAATCCATACATAGCGCATACAAATTTTTCTATTGTAGCGAAAATTTCATCAGCGTTGTCAGTGTTCATATCATAAAAAGCTTTCAAAAACTCTGGACTTCTTTTCAAAATTGAAATGGTCTTACTTCCTTTCTTGAAAAACGCGGGATTGTAGTCGCAGCCTGAAAAGGCGTGAAAAGATGGTAAAGCGCGACACACGTTCTTCCCCAGAGCTGAATATAATTGGTTAACATTTAAAAACCTCTCTCTATTTCCAGTGCCTAGTTTTATCCAAACTCTAACTTTATTCTTGAAATTGTGCATGTTACCAAGCACAATTATTGGGATATCCGAATCTGATGTTCTGACTACTACATTTTTGTCATCATCAAGCTGGCAAATATGGAAAACAATCTTAGTGTCTGCTTCTTCATGACCTGGACAGGCCAAACTCTGCAGAGTAGTTTTGCAAACTTTGTCATGGACAACGCTGTATTTGTGACATTCATCAGCACTGATGTACACTTCTTTGCTATTGATAAAAGATGCCATTTCGTCGTACCCCCAATGATTTGAGAAAAAGTTTATCAATTCTTCCTTGAAGTTTATGTTTCTCATTTCCCTGGTGAACTCCAAAGGACGTACTTGGTCTGGACCACGTATTTTGAATTGTTGCCCTCTGCTTGTTCCTCGACATTGGTGCGCTGAATCCTTGATGGACGGACTTGGATAGGAGTCAAATAGGACTATGATAGTCGACGCAGTATTGGAAGTAACCATCTGCAGGAACTTCTTCGAGACATTTCCAAAGGTACGTGGCACATCTTTCATAGCATTTAACAAAAAAAAGCCATCAAATATCATGACGTCACAATATGGTGGAGAATCACTTTGTATTTGTTTTTCTAATTCTTTCAGAAGGGTCGACTTGTCTGTTTTGCATAATGTACCGTCCACGTGGGAGAAACATAATGACATAGGTGTTAGCGGATGCGATAAAATTTTGTCAATATCCAGTTTCTTCTCAAGAGATATTCGCAGTAACTGCCCAAATAAGTCCCTCTCCATTCGTACTTCCACTAATTTGCCGGATATAGAACATTTTTTCTTTCATGCACCACAGAACTGAAGTTAAGTATTTTGTTTTGTTTTATGGGCCGTTCAAATCTTGTCCTGTCTTCTGAGCATTCCTGTATAAACCTTTCTCGCTGCTCACTTCCAAGCTTTTCGACGTTGATTAGAAATTTGGCAACATCATTTTCAACTGCTCTACCCGTTGAAATATTATATAATAAGTCCTTATTTAAGTCGGTTGCGAAGGGGTTAACATTGTCTTTGATATTTTCAGGTATTTCGTACAATGATTTCAAATTTTTCCTCATCAAACTTGCTCGCAAATCTTCAGTTATGTCTTGATTTTTTTTCAAACCTGTTCGTTCATATGTGTAGGTGTTAACTGTACTATTTATAGTATGGCACAAGGCCCAACGTTGACGGGCTGAATATGAATTTGTTATATATGAGACTCCTGTCAATTTATTTCCTGCATCAGCATTAGACGTCTGCTCCATGGTGAGATCAGGTGGGATCCTTGAAAAAGATTTATTTGTTCTTCTAACACCAATTGACCCCTCCTCAAAGCTGGTTAGTAAACCCGGATGTGACTCCTCCACTTTCATTAATTTCTCATGATAATAGACCAGATAACGTGAATAATTCTGCTGGTTAAATGTGAAGAACATATTTGTAATACGTGGTAGTACCCACTTAAATGTACAGAAATCAGCCGTCCGTACACTCTGATCCAGAATCAAGTAATAATTTGCTAGTTTAACGTATAGCATGTAATACTGAGGGGTGAGTCCATATCGGCCTTCTAGTGTTTCTTCTGAGTACTTATCATATTTGGAAAATAGACTTATCAACTTTTCTTCCGTAATAGTTGGCCTGCTAGAAACTGTTGATCTAAAATTTAATAAAGCGTTCTTCTCTTCATCCGAAATTTCTATGTTTTGATCTTCTAGAAATCTTTCCATGTGCAATATTTGTATTGCGAGGGCCAAACGAGGATGCAGTCTTCTACATCTATTGTAATTTTTTGATGTCAAAAAACTACTGACGGATCCGCTTGCGATTGCATTTGAATTGACAAGAATGTTCGTCACTCCGCAGTCGTCGATAAACTTTCCCACCGCTTTCAGGTATGCCAGGTAAACATGAAATGTTCCTAGGTGGATGAATATTTTGTCAAATCTCGGTCTTTCAACATACTGAAGCTGGAAAGCGATTTTGGCAATAGCCAAATCGTAGGTGACTTCCATGTACTGTTGATTGCATTCAATGCGGGTTTGTTCACTTATATCAAGAGTTTTTAAAACGACAACAGGTTTTGTTGGAGACTCGTTAATTGTGGTTGTGTATGAAACCTTCTGCTGACTGCTTTTGTCATCGTACAACATACTGTAATATCCAATCCACATTGGCGTTTTGGGCAATTTCAGAAGATGAGACAGAATCCAGGTAAAACTAATATGTTTGAATGGTGTTAAGTCATGTTCATCATTGCTTATACGCAATGTACTGGCAACAGGCTCTAGTGATACTTCTAGCCGAGGCTTCTTTGCATACGATTCCAATTCAAAAGTTATCATATCAAAAGTGCGACGTCTCCTTTTCCTGTCGCCGTCATTTGTAAGTTGTTGATTTTCTTCCGCAGTAGCTGTAGTAACAATATTGGCACTTGAAGGAATATCTTGATATATGATTCCCACAGTATCATGAAGAGTGTCCTTACCGGTCAGCGTTTGAACAAACCGATCGAAGTTGTCGAATGCTAAACATGTACGTAAAGCAGGATTTCTCAAGATTCCTTCCGGACAAATTGTGCTTTTCTTAACGGCACAGTAAGTCGCTTCTGTGATTATTCCTGCTAACACATTGTCGCTGACGCAATGACCGTATCTGTTCACGATGTTCACAGCTTTCTGACTATTCGTAATACTCTTCAACGTTTGGGCCAACGTGATATGTTTAGAAGGTTTAATTCTTCCGTTAGAAGCGGCAAAAATAACGTCTTGTGCTAATGATTCACTGACTCGCCTTTTAGAAGCTATTTTTCGCCGAGTATTCATTGGCTCGAAAATTTTATCGAAAAAAGTAAATTGCGCCTTTCAGGTGTCTCACATTCACCAGCGATTATGTCTTCGGGACGGATGTCTGCAGGAAGCTTGTGCACTTTAACCGTACGTAAGATTGACTTGATTACTAGAGCCGCTTCATTTAAAATGTTGTCTTCTTGTAGTCTGTCAAAATCACTGTTCAAAAGGATTGATCCCAAAGGTTGAACCACTTCTTTTTCGTTGAAAACTTCAATCTCAATTTCATGACGAAATATTTCCAATAGCTTTGTCTTTAGGCGCCACGACTTTATCCTGATGGGAATTTCTTGATTATTTGCTTTACATTTTTCTTCATATAATATAACTAGGTATGAAAGTAAACAGCATTCCTTTTTGCAAACTATATGGTCCTTTACGTACTCCTGTACAGTCTTGAATGCTAACTTGTGCAGATCTCTGTTGTGATGCCATTCAGTTTTATTCTGCGTAGATCTTCTAGCAGAATCCGACTTCGTGCGGTATGCTAAATGACAGGCATTGTGGTATAAAAAATACCCTTCCGAAGCCGTAACTTTCTGAAGCCTATCAATTGTTAAAATGTCATTTTGTTCTCTTGCAATATCTAGAAGTTCATCAATAGTTTTCTTTGAGGTTCGCGTATGAAGAGATTGTTCATTGCCTCTATATTTTTTTCTTTTTGGTTGCAAAGAAGCAGGCACCGGAAGCAATTGATTCGTCTCTTTCTGGCTCGGCGATTACTCCCATAACTCCCTGATCGCTTAAACTGCAATAGTAATGGAAATTAGGTACAATAAAAATTTGAAAATAAACTCTAATTTTTTCTTACCATGATGATTCATCCAGCTCTACTTTTGAAGGTGACTGCTGCGTAGCTGCAGAATCCCCTAAATCTTCTTGTAATTCTAATAACCTGAAACATGTAAGTACGCTTAATTAAAAAAACAACAAAATATATTGCCTGATGAATCTTCAGCTTCTATATTTGAAGTAGAAGGAACTTCATAAACACTGAAATATTAAGAATTGGTTAAAGGCATGTCAATGGAGTATTCAATGTAAATATGCGATGGTAGGTGCGGCGCGGCGTATACTTACATTGGTGAATCCTCTTCTTCAAGATTTGAACTAAACTGCGGACCTGCATCAACACTGAAATATCAAGATTTTGTTAAAATATACATACAATGATGAAATAATATCTACTACTCTACTTATAATTCATTTCACTTACTTGGCGTTTTTATCCAGCCCCTTTCTATATTTTGGAGGTAGAGCAGAAAAAACAGAGTAACAATGAGAATGATACCGTTGAAAGTCAACCACTTCCTTCGGTAAATTAACATCGTTCCATTTCAAAATATGCATTTGCCGAACGATCAAAATTTCCTGACATTTTTTCAATGATGTTTCCGTGAAGGATTTTAATTTATCCTTTTTCTTCAAACAAAATACACCATGACTTTTCGATTTCAGACATATCTAACCGGTAAATAATTCTGACGAGCCCGAAAACGTAAAAAAACCGTCTTTTTATTCGGAAGATGCCCGCAATCACTGACGGCGACGTGACGTCTGAGTTATTATTATTGGCAACGCCACCTGTAATAATAAATAAAAACATCAAGATATGTTTCTTCAGATATTACGTAATGTCAAAAATGTATGAAATATTTTTGGAGATTTACTTGTGCAGGATTAATAAAATGAATTAAATTTTATTATTTTTATTAAATTAACCATTTTTATTATTTATTAATTTAACCATTAAAATGGTTAAATTCTAGTTTTTAGGACTAAATTCATTGGGAGACAGTTTTGATTCTTCTTCTTTACAAAGGGAAATAGGAATAAATTTTATTATATTTTTATTTATAGTTTTTATAAATGGATTAAATTAATTTCATCTGAATCACTCTAATCACTTAAATAAATATATACGATGCTACATAGTTACCCAATATAATATTTTACAGTTATTAAAATTTTAGTCGACTGATTCAATTATGATTCAACCTCTCGTGTTTTCCATGCATGTTTTTGTGAATAGATTGTCGAGAATCATTTCCTTAAGTTTGAAGTACGATGAAAGGTAATATTTTTATTGAGATTTACGAAAGCAATCATCCGCTGCCTGTATGTCGGTGGAAATATCGTCCGCTTGTGCATCATAACGCGTTTATGTTCGGTACCCTTTATCTTCCTTTACCCCACCAGCGGACGACTTTTCCACCCGCATATAGGCAGCGGACGATGACCTGCGCAAATGTCAATAAAATGTAAGCTTCCATCAAAATTTCAAGCTTAAGGAAATGGTTATCAAATTTACGGTTTTTGTCCTCTTTGGATCCATCAGCGGACGTGGATTCCACCACCGCCCAGCCAGCGGACCATATCTAGGATACTTTATGGAACATAATGTTCTTCTCGTGAGAGTTTCGTGCTTAAGGAAATCGTTCCAGATTTCTATTTTTTTACGGACTTTGGAACCTCCTGGGAACCCTCTCCACCGCTACCTAGCCAGCGGACGCCCCTTGGGCAACTCAACTTCGTTGATACAATCGGTTATTAATGAATCGGAGCTTAAGGAAATCGTATCCCATTTTGTACGCGGGAGGCAGGGGTAAAATGCTCTCACCCATTTCCTTACCATTCCATCACTCATAATGTTTTGTCCGTAAACTTCACAGATCTCACGATGAATATCGATCGGTTTTACGCCTTTAGCACTAAGAAATCGTATGACAGCCCGTACTTCACAATCGGCGGGGCTCACGATTGTCGGAGGCATCTTAACACTCATTATCCTGCAAGTGTTTGTGCAGTGAAAGTCAGACTTTACTGCATTCCGCGCGGAAAGAATATAGAGGGTGGACATTTTTCGCCTTGGGTACGGATTTTCGTGTGTACTAAGAGTACGGTCAATATGCTCAGTACAATAAGATGTACTGAATAAAGAAAAAAGAGCAAGTATTTTCCCAGGCGCATGAAATCTACATACTACATACTGCATTACTCGCTGACAGTATTCGGCACGCATCAGAAGATGGTCGTAAGGCGTTTTCTTCATGACCTTTTCTGTGACTGAATCTCAAATCTCATTGCTTTACTTTTTGGTTGTCCCTGTTAACTAAGTTTACAATTCTTCTCATTGAGTTCTATTGTGAGCTGCTTCTTCCCACTCATTCTGCTGTTAATCCCCCTCAAGTTTCTGTGGAAAATGTCCTTGTACTTTTTGAGTTGTCCACCCGGTTGTTTCCTCTTACCGTCTAGAATACCGTCTAGTAATAACCAATTGTTTTCCAAATTAATATTATATTAAGAAAAAAATATTTTGTTATCACAAAATGAATCAAATTATAAAAGTAATGTTATATAATTTGAGTGCCATTAAAAAAATTAATGTTAAAATGTGTTGTTTATAATTTATAAATAATGGAGATTAAGCCATAATATCTATTATTAAAATTAAAATTATACACTAAAGTAATCTCCATTCTTATGTAATGAAATCCCAGTGTTTTTCCCAATTTTATTTATTTTTGATCTGCTTTATGCACACCAGAATACAAAATGTATGATTCTTTTTTACAAATCTAACACTGAATTTAATTATAAATACATTATTAAAGATTTCTTTATGTTAATTTTACTAAATTATACAATTCTACAAGTATTTCTGATATTTATATGGCTTACGAAAAGAAAAAATTCTATTAAAATATACCGGATGAGTCTTAAATAAGTGCAAATATTTTCAGGGCTTGTAGATCTCGATAAAAGAAACACATTTTCTTTTTACCATTTTCAGATAAGTCTCAAATAACCGAGTTATTTAAGTTTGAAATTTAAAAAAAATGATTGTTTTTAATTTTGAAACCACCGGATTTTTCTGTAATTGCATCCCTTTTAGTACCGTAACCATAGAGTAAGGCCGTAACTATGACAATATCAGAGATTAAGAAATTACCGTGGGAAAATTTGCGGCGAACAGGCAGTTCTAAAAAGTTTTCGAAAAACATATAGGGAAATTTAAAAGAAAATGCACGATTTTCAACATTTTTTGGGGGGGGAAAAACCTCAAAGACATGTTCCTGGGGTTAAAATATACCACCCTTGAAAATATTTGCACTTATTTAAGACTCTCCCTGTATAGATAAAATATAATGCCAGTATTCAATTATATATTCCTTCTCTAAATTTATACCGGGTTCATCTCAAAAGTGACCCACCCTATAACTTATTTTTTCAGATAAAAAAACGAGATTTGGTATATTAGTATATGACATAAATTAGGATTGATTGACGTATTCAATTGTTTTTGGTCGCTTCCTATTTCACCGGAAATTACTAATACAGTTCAATTTGATTTTTAAATGGCACCCTCAGTATTTTTTTTACTTTATTCCACAGAAAATGACACTCTGAATAGAATGACATATCATATGTCAACTTTTGACATTTTCGCTTTAAAAAAAATATATTTTAAATTTCAATCTACAGTGCCATGGCTATGTTAAAAATACTAATTCTTAATCAAGGAGCCTTGGAAAAATAGATTTCATCGTCTAATGTTTTTAGAATCTTGTCCTGGCCAGTTAGAAATTGCTCAAATCATATTTTTAATCATATCTCAATTTTTCAAATGGAACGAGTGTGGCTCATTAGCATATTTGGAAAAAAAGCATTTTTTTACGAATAACTTGATACCACACACTTGGTATTTCGAGTCAAATTTTCGTTACGAACCGGAAATTATAATTTCAAATAAAGCATATTTGAAAATGTCAAAAGTTGACATATGATATGTCATTCTATTTAGAGTATTATTTTCTATCGAATAAAGTAAAAAAATACCGAGGGTGTCATTTAAAAATCAAAACTTGTAGTCATTTCCAGTGAAAGAGGAAGTGACCAAAAACAATTAAATACGTCAATCAATCCTGATTTATGTCATATACTAATGTTCCAAACTTCCTTTTTTTATCAGAAAAAAATAAGAAAGTTATAGAAGTAAGCCACTTTTGAGACACATCCGGTATAGGTAAATTCAAAGAAAATTGCTCAAAAACTGAGTAAATATCTACATAATTTGAGAAAAACGTTAGAAGTAGCAAATACATCAAAATTATTTTTCGAGACTTTAAAACCATAGGAGGAGCAGGCTTACTAAATGCAGATTGCCAATTTTTTAAGATTTTCAACCAAAGGTGGCATTCCAAACTATATACATAGAGTTACAATATGATGCCAGAAACGACGCGTTAAATACATTGTTTTCTATAGCAACTGTTAAAGTTGCCTTATATCTATCAAAAATAGTACCTAAATAAAAATGTACTTTAACAGCAAGGGTAGATTAAATGATACTTTAACAGCGAAGATAGGTTAAAAACTTTATTCCTACTCGCACGTTTTTTAATTGCTTCCATTTTTGAAAATTTTTGTATTCCTTTTCATGGGTTATTCTGAATTTAAATGGAAGTAGTTTGGATATGGCGTTTGTCGCCTCAGCCTGAATATCTGTTGGTAATTTACATATTTCGTTTTGAGCCATTTCTGGTTCCAAATTCCAGCTTTCTAGTTTTCTTCGCTCCATTTCAATCAGCAATTCGCACGAAATAGAATTAAAAAATATTGACTCAAAACTGACAACTAAAGAGACAGCTTTATTTATTTGTCAAATTACATAGAGACCAATGCCAACTCAACACTATATTTTTTCTACTCGTAATAAATTCCTTGAAATAATAATTTCTGAATATTTTTTAAAACGTAACTCGCTATGAAAAAAAATATTGTTTTATACACGAAGATAAAATTGCATTATCGTCTCTCGAAATTAATTCACTCGCAATTTCATCGCTCGTGAATTAATCTTTTCGGTCGACAATAAAATACCATGTTATCGTCTTGTTTAAAAAATAACTATTATCCCATTCGAATTAAATGGTGAAATTACCTTGGACTTTCTATGTGCTGTATGTCCATTGGCCGTATATAAACAAACAGAAGTATGTCCTTGTGTGCTGTGGACATACTGCGTTTGTTTGTCATTGCCAGATGAAGAGTATTTTTTTGTACTACAATTTCCCTATTTTTTGAATAATACTACTTAAAACAATAAATGGAGCTACGACTGGAGACTATGTAGTTGGGAATACGGATCGTGGTAGCAGAAAAATAAAGAAAAATTTCATGTCTAAAGGACAGTCAACAGTTTTTTTTTCAATTTTTTTCAATAGATATTATCAAAACTATATTTTTCACATGTGGGTGTACTATTTTTATGATTTTTTTTATCCATTTTTCAAGTATACTAGTTTTTCGGTAAGTTTCCTGCAAAAAGGTTGGCAGTTTTTCTTTGTTTGCCAAAATTCGAAAAGATGGACAAAAAGCATCTAGAAAGTCTGCTCCTCATGAGATTACAATGATATGGATAAATACGAACATTGCAAGACACATATCATTCCAAATCTTTGTGCACAGCGAAATGAACAGGTGTCAGCTAGTTTCGAATAAATCTGAGGTTAATTTTGTTATTTTACATAAAAACTAATAGTGTTTCTATTGAATGGTACATTAAAAAATGTCTATACCTGTGTGACGGATAAAGATAGATACTTAAATTTCACATCTAATCACAGTATAATTGTAAAAAAAGGTGTTATAAAAAGTTTATATGATGAAAAATAATATGTTCAGACGACATTTCACTAAACAGAGATATAAACCACACAAAAAATACATTTATTAAAAAATCGACTATCCACCATATTTTATTGACAAAACATTTAACGAAATACAAACCCCAAATCATAGACACAATGATAACAATAGACAATATAATATACAACTTACAATTCCATACATACGAGACGTTTCAAGAACAATAAGAAGGATATAGGAAAACAATATAACATACGAACATCTTTCAAAACACAAAATACACTTAGATCCATTTTATCACATACTAAACCAATGAATACAGAACAACAAACAAAAAATGTAATATACCAAATACCATGCGAATGCGATAAATTTTACATTGGTGAAACATCTAGACCCTTAAATGTTCGAAT
>NW_022146660.1:0-12321 GCF_002938485.1 Sitophilus oryzae
GATGTTAGTAATGTATGGCAATCGCTTCTTTGATTTTAAAGAACATTACATAAATAAACATAACATACGTAAAATTTAAAAATAATCATACAGAAAGTTTGGGCTTTTTGGTTTTACCTTATTAAGTAATTATCAGGTAGTAATTGTTAATTCTGAAGTTTAACTTAATATAATGTCATTTTAACAGAACGTCAACGATTTCTTGTAGACGTATCTGTTTTAAAAAGTAAAGTGTTCTCGAATAGTTCAATTTAAATAGTTTTTTTTGATTCTTTATATTTTCTTGCTTCCGACGACGGAAAGAGAAAACTTTCCGAAACGATAAGCATTTTTTTCTTTCTTAGGCAAATTTTTATTACTGTAAACACAACTTCTGACAAGCAGCGTCCGTTTAGGTTTAACGCCAGAAGTGTTTACAAAAAATAACTATTTTATTTTGTAGATTTTCTTGCAGTGCAGTGGCGAAAAACCCATAAGGATTTTTTTGGATATCTAAAATATAATTTTTCTTCGTTTTGTTAAATGGAACATCCTGTATATTATTTTGTTGTTAGATGGAGAATTATTAAAAAATGAACATTTTTTGAATTTAAAATTTAAAGTACTTCGAAATTTTTAACAGTTTTGCGAATATTTGTGGTATTATATTTCACATGGGTTTTTCAACAGTAATTTATTATCAAAGCCACCCGATTTTTGTCTGGTATTTTACCGTTGAGAGAGCCATATATAATAAAACTGCGAATATTTACAAAATCGCAAATATTTTTCAAGTACTCCATCTAACAAAGAAATAATATACAGGATGTTCCATTTAAAAATAAACAATGAAAAATTATTTTGTATTTCACAAAGTTTGGCATAGAATTTTGAAAACCCTGTGTAGTTTAGGATTACAATATTTATGGCAAAGTAAGTACAGACTAACTATAGTAAATACATGGTATAATTTTGATTTTAGGACATTTCTTGTATTTTAATATTTTTTTTAAGAAGTCTGAATTTAATTTGTCTGAGTTTTTTTTATTAATATCTCTGAAACTGTCAAAACATTTGAATCTTCATCTCTGAAACTGTCAAAACATCAACATCATATCTTAGGATTATATAAAGTAATCAGAAAAAAAACTAAAAGTGCAATGATATACAGGGTGTTCCATTTAAAAAATCATCCCAATCCACTCACACTTTTTTGAACCACCCTGTAGAAGTTAAAACATTTTCCTGAAGTACATCCTAATACATACTTTAGGTTTGCACTTAAACAAAATGCCTAAGTTTTTTTTATTATAAGAGCTACCTAATGATTGCCAGATACTGTAGAAATTTATTAATTTATTGGTGAGTGAAATGTGTCTATTAATACCATACTATTGAAAAAAAAAGCGGCGTCAATGACGGCCGGGGAATGACAATAGACGATGATTTTGAGGAGGTCAAGCTCTAGACATCATTACTTGGCCCATTAGCATCTTTGTGTTTTAATGGCACTTACTGCCAGTTGGCTTACAAAGGTTGTAGGTATACTGAGTAAAAATTACGAGAAAAATAATTTTTAAATGGTGTTTAAAATTAGACAAAAAATCATTTTTTGCAAATATTTTTGTGTCTGGATATGTTCCATCATTTTTTAATCTTTCTATAATTAATGTTAATTTTTTACAAGTTTTATGTCAATTTTTAGTAAAAGACGTCTAAAAATTGACTTCACAAAAATTATCATCGATTGTAGTTTGTAATCAGCCATCTTTGATCACCATTTTTGATCATACAGTATATTATGACCTGTCCCATGTTTTAAGCTACACGCACACTGGTTCGATCACGTCCGCGATCACGATCACGATCAGGGCAGCGATAACATGAGCTATCATTCTAGCACACACCAACGCGTTCACGTTCACCGCTGTACCTATATTTAGTGAGCTATCCTGTAGGTATACATAGGTACAAATTAAAAATGTGAATTATGTATACCGAAAAAACATTCTTAAATATTTACCTACAATATTTAAGCTTAAACAATAAAAATATATACATATGTACAGAGGGGTGGGTCAAATTCGACGCTTTTAAATGGAAACACCCTTTTCTATATGAGATAGACGAAAACTAATATCGGTGTCTGGAGCTCAATTTTCATCAAAAACATGATGGTGAAAACCGCACATCAATATCTGTTACCGTTTCGGGTTACGGGGTGTTTTTCAAAAATGTGCATTTTAACAAATCGCTGTAACTCTTTTTTCTATGGAAAATTTTGTATTTCTATGAAAACATTTCCAAAAGCACCTTTTACGTAAATTTAATTGTTTCAGTATAATTTTTTTAAAATTAATAATTTAAGAGTTATCAACAGAAAATTGATTTTTTATATGGGACACCCTGTATATTTTTAATTTATTGAAAAGAATTTAAAATTACCTTTCCAAAAATATAACACTTGATATTTTGCTCGATCCCTCTTCGAGATATAGAGTATATAAAAATTCGCCCGCTTTAAATAAGTAGGCTTTGAACGGCACCGGCTGTAATGTAAAAAAAATCTAGCTGTGAGCATCAATTAAAACGAAAATAATATTTGCTATGAGAGACGCAGAATTTTATAACAATTTAAAATATATTTAACCAACATCAACACATTTAAACTAGGTATATCTAATAACAATAAAAATAAATAGCAAACCAGGACATAAGATTTTGCTACAGGTGTTCAACATATCGACCGTCTCCTGTTATGGACAGACGGGGCAGTTTTTGAACATTTCTCGCGGAATTCATTAACTCAGTAGGGGTGAAAGATACCTTCTCATAACTGCTAAGTATTTCTAATTCTTGTCTAGATTATACAGATGAATAAGGAACCTTTATTCTTCCGCAAATATGTCCATAGGATTAGATCCATGGGCACTAAGTCAGGCGGCCTCGACGGCCAACGGCTGGGTGCTTGGTCAGCTATTCAATTATTCTTGAAATTGGCTGCAGAAATTTGCCGATAACTTCAGCGTTCAGAAGCGGTGCGTCGTCTTGCTGGAAAAATATGTTTTCGAGTTCCATTAAGGGCATATCATCAATGAGGGGTCCAAAGCCTACTAGTTAAAAGTGGCGAACTTTTAAAAATTCTGTATTTCGAAGGGATTATAACAAAATATCAAGTGTGCTATATATTTTTGGAAAGGTAATTTTAAATTCTTTTCAGTTAATTAAAAATATACAGGGTGTCCCATATAAAAAATCAAATTTTCTGTTGATAATTCTTAAATTATTAATTTTAAAAATTATACTTAAACCATTAAATTCTACGTAAAAAGTGCTTTGGAAATGTTTTCATAAAAATACAAAATTTTCCATAGCAAAAAAGTTACAGCGATTTGTTAAAAATGAATATTTTTGAAAAACACCCCATAACTCCAAAACGGTAACAGATATCGTTGTGCGGTTTTCACCATCATGTTTTTGACAAAAATTGAACTCCAGACACCGATATTAGTTTTTGTCTATCTCCTATAGAAAAGGATGTTTCCGTTTAAAAGCGTCGAATTTGACCCACCCTGTACTCTCCAATCCAATTGCAACTCCAATTTTGTCTCAAACTTTTTATTTTTAATTCTATTATTTTTGTAATTTTGATCGGATAAATCATATAGAATTTTGTGTATTTTTACAGCCTTAATTAGCTGCTCTGTTCACTCCATTTCTAAATTGAAAGCTAAATTGCAACAAGAAAAACACACAAAATTACGGAAAATTCCTATCAGTTGGGTCGCGATCACGCGATCAAACTCGACAAGTTGAATCTGATCGCCACCGCAGAATAGAACGCCGCCAGGCCGCTTCGTCTCCAAAACTCGATCGCGCCAATGTGAAACGGCTTATATGTATTCTTCAGCAACTTTTGGCCGCGGCCGCGTCGAGATCGTGATCGCGGCCGTGATCGCACCAGTGTGCGTACAGCTTTAAGACAAATTTGGAGTAATACGACGAATATACCACGAAGTAATACAGACAACGTTCGTCCAACGAGAGGATACATGACAGTGACAGTCATTTTGACAGATCTGTCATTTTAACATATAAATTGAATCCTCTGGTATTTTTTGGATGTTGCCTGTAAAGATCCATAGATAAATGCAACAAGTTTAGATTGGAAAGCCCGTAAAAATTTTAGGTCGCGAAATTATTTTGGGTCGCGACCGTTATATGCGATCTGGCGCTGCTATAGCGGTCGCTAAGAACAACGGCAAACAAAAACCATAGATAAAGGCAACAAGTTTAGATTGGAAAGCCCGTAAAAATTTTGGGTCGCGAAATTATTTTGGGTCGCGACCGTTATACGCGATCTGGCGCTGCTATAGCGGTCGCTAAGAACAACGGCAAACAAAAACAGAAATAATTTTCTCTTGTCAAAGTCAGAATCTTCAAAAATCATAATAATCTTTGAAAATCTAAACCGCTCTCATTAAAGAAATTCCGAAAAGTGTTTATAGCGTCCATTTTCAAAGTAATTATTGCTATATTGTGAGTTTAATTCAAGTTTTATTTACTCCAACCGGTGATAATTGTGAAAAAGTGGCATTAAAAACTTAAAAAGCTGTGCTGTGAACTGTGAACTGCAAAAACCATCGTGGATCGTGGCATAACCATAAAAAGAAAATAATCTTCTATTAAGATAGATATGAAACTTAATAGTAAAATTTTGGGTCAAAGCGCCCCTCCGTGTTCTTAGTAGAGACTACGTTTAACCCAGCGCCTTCGCCTTTTCTGCTGTAAATATTTTTTATGTTAATATTTGATTTCAAAGGATTTAGTTTTAAAGTTACACTGATATATTAGTATATCAGAGTAGCTTTAATAAAACATAAGAATATATATATATTTTACAGTTTATTAAATATAAATTTTGACTACAAGGTATAAAGTAAATCACAATATTTGATAAAATTTATAAGTATACCATTTTTACAGTTAATAAATAATAAAACTATTTCTGACTATGATATTTAAAATTTAGATAGATAGAATATTAAAAAACATACCGGTATTTGCAGACGCAGGCCCTAATTCAATAAAAACCAAAATTTTTCCTGCGAAAATCGGGCTTTTTTCACAGAAAAGGTATTTTTTGATTTATCAACAATCATTGTTAAGTTGACAATATACGGGGTGTTTTCTAATTAGTCTAAAAAATAGTGGTGTGATTCCTCATGTGTTCTTAAAACAATTTTTATATAACCATTAGGTCCAAAGTATTTCCTTTCTGATCTACAGGGTGTCAAAAATTTAAAAAAAATCGATATTTTGCTTTAAAAAAATGGTACACTACTTAAAGAAAATATATTTTTTTCTTGACTGGCCATCCTTTTTCAACAAAATTGATCTTTTGAGTTTTTCTTGTTCATCAAACGGTTGCCGAAAAAAAAATAAATATACTTATTAAGAGCCCGCCTTAAGCCGTTTTCTAACGATTTTTTATTTTTTAGATTAATTAGGAAACACCCTGTATATGCATATCACAGGCAACCAAATAAACTAGTAACCTCTAAAAATTATTTTTTCTACCTCTAGCGCCATACCGTGTTTTTAGTGAGTACTAAATTATTTTATCAAAATTTCACCATATAAGTTTCCAGGCAATGGGCATAACGTCGGTTTCCAATGTTTCATAGGTATTTCATACATGCGTCCTTATATAAAATAAAGTTTCTTGTATGCAACATACTGTATTTTATTTATAAAATTAAACGAAAATAATAATAAATTCGAATAAACAATATTTGGCGATATAATTCCGGAAAAAGCCGAACCGCTCGGAAATTTTCAAAAGTTTTGGGTCGCGACCGTTGCAAGAATAGCGCCAAATAGTGTTTATATTGTCCTTATGGGCACTTTCCAATCTAAACTTGTTTCATTTATCTATGACAAAAACAGAAATAATTTTCCCTTGTCAAAGTCAGAATCTTGAAAAATCATAAAATCTTTCAAAATCTAAACCGCTCTCATTAAAGAAATTCCGAAAAGTGTTTATAGCGTCCATTTTCAAAGTAATTATTGCTATCTTGTGAGTTTAATTCAAGTTTTATTTACTCCAACCGGTGATAATTGTGAAAAAGCGGCATTAAAAACTTAAAAAGCTGTGCTGTGAACTGCAAAAACCATCGTGGATCGTGGCATAACGTCGATTTCCAATGTTTGATAGGTATTTTATACATGTCTTTATGTAAAATAAAGTTTGTTGTATGCAACACACTGTATTTTATTTATAAAATTAAAAGAAAATAATAATAAATTTGAATAAACAATATTTGCCGATATAATTCCGGAAAAAGCCGAACATGAGCCGAACCGCTCCGAAATTTTCAAGTTTTGGGTCACGACCGTTGCAAGAATAGCGCCAAATAGTGTTTACATTGTCCTTATGGGCACTAAACCAATCTAAACTTGTTTCATTTATCTATGTAAAGATCTTTAACTTTTGACTTAAATGATTTTACCACTTTCAAATTTGTATTTTCTTCAAATACTCTCAATAGTTCTTCTTGGCTCTGCTGTGTTACTAATACACTTTCTGCAGAAGTTATACATCCTGAACAGGCAAGGCAATCAGCTAATGTAATTTCAACTTTCTGAAGCTTTTGAAAACTCCCATCCTTAAAAAATATACACACTTAATTATACTACACAATATTATAGTTTTCATCAATATACTTCTTCAATTTGAAAATAAGAGCCATCTTCTTGAATTTTTATTTTAGATCCAGTTCCAGACGTTTTGACTTTTTGGATTTCTACAGGCTTAATGCACTCCTAGAATTGTAAAATAATAATAATATATGTCTTGATTAAAATATGATATAAGGTTGCAAAAGGGCAAAGTTTAGCTTATACTCTATCATTTATATCTGTCCAACAAAGGAAAAAGAATATATAACCAGAGATAAAGACTCTGCTAAGTTGAAAGTGATAGTGTTTTTACAAATCAATTTTTGGATATTGCTTGTTGAAATTATTGTCCGTTCTCTATTGAATAGATCGACTTACAATTTACAAAATAACATCTTACCTGAGAAGGTGTAATAAAATCATCTAGATCAGTTAATTGTAAAACCCCACTGAATCTGGACATTTTGACTAAATTTATTTATATAATTACGTTCTTTCTAGAGAAATCCAACAAATTTTTAACCAATATTTTGCAAAAATGTATTTATTTCTTGTTTAGGCACACTCTCGTTTTTTGTTAAAAAAAACGAACTTTCTCTAATAAAACTGTGAATTAGAATTAACTTTTTAACATTGATTATTGCAAGAATATACTCAAAAACGTATTATTCTGGTATTATTTTTGTTGCAATTAGAAATTTTTATAACCTCTAAAATAATTAAAAAATAAACATCCATCTTATGCAACCAAATATTCAGTCAGTCACATAATTGGGAAAAGAACATGCAACCAGACATACAACTAATATTCCCCATTTAAGATTTTCGGCCAGCTTCCAGCAGCAGACAAGGGCACGGACAAAGGCTTCCAGCTTCTGCTTAGGAAAACGTCTCATGCCGGCGACTTAAATGTAAAAAAAAACATTTTCATTCAAAAAAATTGCATATTTTCAATATTTTTATTGCGAAAAAACTAATAGTCGTGTGTCTGGGGTCGAAATATACTACCCCTATAATAATATAAATTATATAATATAATAAAAATAATAATTTATTTTCCATTATAAAAATAATATTTGCATTTATTTAAGACTCACCATGTATAATATAACTGCATATATTGTTTCCGATGGCGATTACATCGATATACAATATGATCGAAAAAAGAGGCGCCAGCGATGGTTATGACATGAAGATGGCTATCATTTTAATGATAAATTAATATGTAAAATTATATGGTGAATGCCATCGATCATAATTTCCAAGCCAACTGGACCTGGTTTTTTTATCATACGGTATATCAAGCATAGAGTACGTAATTAAATAACTGATAGAAAGTTTAATAAGTATTCACTTTCAAGGAGTTTCAAGGAGTTCACCATGCAGAAGCGAAAAATTTGAGCGCCAAAGCATGCGTCGGTTAAATAAGCATCGTAAAGACTAAAACCAGACTAAAACAGACTAAAATATTCAACTGAGAAACTGAAAAATGTTGTATTAAGCTAAATTGTTATTGCGGTCAGATTTTTAACTTAGCTGTCTCTTAGGTGTGTATGTATCTACCTACCATTTAGCTATCTTTTATATTAAATTTGTTATACCTTAATCCTTAATCTCTTTAATTCTAATTTAATGCAAACATATTCTTTATTCTTTATTTAAAAAAGTTTATGTAAAGACGCGTGTTTAAAATCGCGGTTGTTATATCGAGATAACATTTTTGTAAACTATAAAAGATAATTTTGATATCTGTATGGGAGAAACTGTTATTCAAATAAATAAAAAGGTAGGTAACCACAAAGATTATTTCATAATGGAAAATAAATTCTTATTCAAAATTATGATTTCAGTATTTACCAAATTTTACAGGCATTCAAAGTTTCTTAGAGTTTAATTGAATCAGAATAAAATCAACGGCAAGGCACATACAATTTATTGGCTAGAACACAATTTTTTTTGAGTTTTTTCGAACAAACAACACGAGGGATTACTCAAACGACCATCCGTTTAATTAGAAATTTGATGTAGGTATGTTACTTGTCTTATTAATTTTAATTTTCTCAAGTATGACAGTAAATTTACCTATACCGGGTGCGTCTCAAAAAAGATGGCTCACCCCTATAACTTTTTTTATTTTTTCAGATTAAAAACAACGAGATTTGGTATGTGACGAGAATATTGACATAAAATTGGATTGATTGACATATTCAATTGTTTCTGTCACTTCCTGTTCACCGGAAATAACCTACAAACTTTTTTGAATTTTTTTAAATAGCCCCTCTGTATTTTTACTTTATTCGATAGAAAATGACACTCTGAATAGAATGACATTATTTATATGTAACTTTTGACATTTTCGCATAATGTATGAAATTGTAACATGCGGTCATAACGACCTAATTTGACTCGAAAATACCAAGGTGTGGTATTCAAATTATTCGTGAAAAAAAAATGCTTTTTTCAAAATATCTTTTTTGGAATATTTGCTAATGCAAGCCACCCTCGTTCCATTTGAAAAAAAAAAATTGAGTATTATTAAAAATACGTTTGGGGCATCTAGTAACTATCCAGCAAAAGCCACAGAAAACATACATGAAAAAAAAAAAAAAAAAAAAAAAAGTATTTTTTTAATATAATTTTTTTTTTTTTTTTTTTTTTTTTTTTTCATTATTTTAGAATTTTCGTATTTTTGAAAAAAACTTCTTATGAAATGTTGACATGATAATATATCTGTCAATTTTAAAATAAAAAAAAAAAAAAATATTATTAAATTTGATTAAAAAAAAAAAAAAAAAAAAAAAAAAAATATATTAGTTAAAAAACTGCATTGGTACTCCGAAGAAATTAGCTAATGTGTTTTCAACTGTTTTTCTTCATGGTAATTCTAGTTTTAACTTCTCTGGTACCATAGAAAAAAATCAAAAAGGACCTTGATGTAATTAAGAACTGCTCAATCTAAAATCACCAATGGAAGCATAAATTACAAAATTGCTCCAAATTGCTCAAAAAATGATATAGGTTTAAATTATTAGCCTTTTTTCTTCATAACTACGAATTTTTATGACCAACATTAACCCACAAATACCCTTTAGGTTGCCAAACTCTCCCGAAAACCATTGACTTTAGTTTCCCAAAATTAAAATTACTATGACAGTATATTACTGGGTGTTTCTTAGGTGCTGTAAAATATTGTTGATTGGTTATTTTTAATTAGTTTTTAAAAAGGGGAAACTGTAATATATTTTCTCGTATTCAAATTTTAATTTTTTTTTTTTTTTTTTTTAATTTAAAATAGATTTTTTAATGTGTAATTTTAACTAGCTTATTCCCAGTTTAAGCCTTAGTTTTTACGTGGCTTATAGACATTAAATAATATTATTAGAAATCTCATTCATTTTGAATAATTATTGTTAATAATAAACTACAAAAGACGTGTTAATGTGTTTATGATGCGTCAATATTCAGTCAACTACTTTTATCAAGAATGTCATGCACCTTCTAGATACTAATTTTCTCGGATATAGTAAGAAATCACCAAGACGTATCCTGTTCAGTAAAATGGAGAAACAGCATCTCTGAGGCTCTCCAAAAATATTAATTATTCATTTTTATCCATTTTTGCTAAATCCAATTAAATATATTATTCATCTTATCTAGAAGCTAGGATAATTTTTAGTTTCTTTTTCTTTCGTATTAAATTCTTGTAATTAAGTTATAATCTAACTATAATATTTTTACCACAGGTAATTACAGAATATTTCTAAATTATAAGAAATTTTTAAAAAATATAACTAAAATTAAAATGGTTGTAAGTGAACAAATGCTTACATCTAATGCGAAAAGAGCGCTCAGTCTTTTAGATGTTTTTTGGTGTTTACTCTATATATTAGTAAGCTTAACTAAGATAAAATATACAGATGTACTTAGCTGTCTTTTTTTTCTCATGGAAATGAATTGTAAATATCTTTTTTAAGTGGAATTTTTAACTAATAGTTATTTGGTAACTAGTTTCTAAAAAAGGATTTATTATTAAAAACGAAATGGTAATTCTATTGTAAGGGGCTGAAAATAAAACCCTGTGTATTTACGTGTTTACACCTAAACTTTTTTTGAGTTTTTAAACTTTTACAAAGATAGAGAGTATTAAATTAATATGCTAATTAAAGACCAAAAATATGTTAATTAAATTTTTTACAACCCATTTTTTTTTTACAGCCAATTTAAGTACACTCTGTATACATAATTTAATTTTTCTGGAATCAAACTCACTTATATATTAGAAAACCACATTAACAAACAATAATTAAAAAAAATGTGAAAAAAAAAAAAAAAAAAAAAGAAATTATTTTTTGCCACTTTTCGCGTTTTCGGCATCACTGTGCGGCGGCGCCCAGGACAGATACTAAAAACATGCAGACCAATCCAAATCTATTTTCCAAGGCTCCTTTGATTAAAATATTAGTTTTTTTAAACACAGTCATGGCACTCTAGATTGAAAATTTTTGAAAATACCAATTTTTTTTAGCGAATAATGTCAAAAGTTGACATATTGATACGTCCACTCGATCAGAATTGTCATCATTTTCAATCGAAATAAAGTTAAAAAAAATGCCGATGGCGCCATTTATAAATCAAAAGGTGTAGTCACGGATTTTCCGCGTCATAACAGAAGTTGACCGAAAACAATTGGAATATGTCAATCAATTTCAAGTTCAATTTCATATACTAACGTACCAAATCTCAAAAAAATATTTTTATTCTAAAAAAAATAAAAAAGTTATAGGGGGTGAGCCACTTTTTGAGACGCACCCGGATACCGAATGATTGGTTGTCATATTCCAATTCACGAATATCAGTTGAGAGAGCAGATTATTTAACTGAATATGAGAACGGTGTTTTTTTTGTAATTATACAGAGGTGAGTCTTGAATAAGTGAAAATATGTTTCTTTTTTTTTTTTTTTTTTTATTTAAAAGAAAACATATGTGGGCGTACAGCGAAAATCACCAAGTCACATTTTTGTGAATTGGATTAAAACACCACTCCATTTCAACCAAAAATGTGACTTAGTGGATTTTCGCTGTACGCCCACGATATTTTCTCTTTAGCCCCGTATTCAAAAAAAGTCCAAAATAACCAAGTTATTTTACTTTGAAAATTAAAAAAAAAAATGAATTTTTTTTTGTTTTAGGATTTTGTTGAGAACCACTGGATATTTTCTGGGGTTTTCTTTTTTGTAAGTTTAATGAAGGGGGTTAATTACTAGATCTATATGTTTATTATTTATCAAGATATTATTGCTTTTTTAATCTAAAAATTTAAAAAAAATCTAATTTTTTTACACGAAAAAACCTCATAGATGTGGTTTCTGGTGTCGAAAATAACTACCTCTGAAAAATTTTGCTCTTATTTAAGATTCACCCTGTATATTAATAGAAAAAATTTAATGTCGTTACATTCTTCGCATCTGGGGACTCGTGACCATCTACATCTTGAGATGAAGTAACAGGAGCAGATGTAAATTTCTTATTCTTATAAAGCTGGGTTTTGGTCTTCTTATTACAAAAAAAAATTTTTAATATTTAAATTTAAGAATTGCATTAACATATATTATATGTTACCTGTTCGTTAACATGCTTTAACACACAATCTCTCTTCTTTT